>NW_010545550.1:0-25272 GCF_000687285.1 Phaethon lepturus
CGCTGGGGCTGAAGGCCGCCCTGGAGAGCCTGCCGCAGCCGGCGCCCGTCGCCGTCCAGGTGAGAGCCCTGCCGAGGGCGGAGGCTGTGGCCCCGGTGGACCGGTTTGCCCCTGACTGTTCTGCCTTTGTGCTGCAGATCACGGTGCTGGGGACGCCTGCGGAAGAGCAAGGAGGAGGCAAAATAGACCTGATAAACGCTGGAGCGTTTGACGGCCTGGATGTGGTTTTTATGGCACACCCCTCACAAGAAAACGCAGCTTACCTGCCCGATGTGGCGGAGCACGAGTGAGTGAGCAGGTTCAGGTGGAAAGAGCTGGCTTGTGATTAGCCCTTTCTCCCCCTGCCCGAGTAGGGGAGCTGCTTTGGAAGGGGCTGAACTTAGGGCCGGAGACCTTGCAGGTGCCCTTCAGACAAAGTACTTGCAGTCGACTAAAGAGCCAGGTCACTCTTCTGGACACTGAGCCGTTCTTCCCAAGTGCAGTGTCCAGCCTAACATTAAAAATCCCTGACGGCTCTGAGATAGTCTTGCATGTGTCTTCGAAATTCATTCTCCCTTCTGATGTTTCGAGGCGTTTCTTTTGATACATGCATGTGATTATCTTACCTGTTCAAAAAAAAAGTTTCATTTAAAAAGCATCTTGTTCTTTAAATTTTAGAACATGCAGCTGGAGGGAATCTCAGGAATCCTAGTTCCTTGCTTTCCTGGGTACCAGGTCATGTAGTCCTCTGTACACACTTTATTTTAATCAGTTCTTGAAAACATTTCAGGTTTTCTTTCCCACTTTTTAAAAAGCCAGCCAGCTGAGCTTGACTGCTGTTTGAATCCTTATTAACTTCCAGCCTAAATTTAATCATGGCCATTTTATATCTATTAATTCTCACATAATTTTTTTAATTCAAAGTAGTTCTTGGCTTTTCTTCTTGTTTACTCCCAATATGTATCTATTATAGACAGCAGTCATACTTTCACTCAGCTTTTTCTGCTAACTAGCTATATAACTATTAAGAAATTATGCCTTGTCATCTTTTGATTAGCCCTAGTGTTCTGTGTCGGCACTTGTTCATTTGTACTTGGAGTGATTTGACTTGCCTTGAGGTACTCCTTGCTGAATTACATGACGAGCATTGTACACAGTATATCAGGTGGAATTTCCTTGGACCTTACTCAGCTGATGCTGGGACCATAGTCTCCTCAGCATTTTGGAGATAGCTGGCATGTTTGGGGCTTTCATTTCAGTCATTTTAAGCAACCTCAACTCTTAGGCAAATACTTAAGTCTTTTAAAAATATTTTTTAGTTTCATTCTGTTCTTTTTCTGCCTGTCTGCAAGGCTGTGTTCTTCTTTGATATTATAAATCTTTTGTTTTCATAGTGTCCCAGCAGTAGTTTATCAGTTTTGTTACTACAATTTATGTCATAGTTGCTCGTGATTCCTGAACCCAAGTTCTTGTCTTGTAGAGACTCCACTAGTCACCTCCCTCCAGTGCAATAGTTTTTTTCCAAGTGTTGTGTTTGGCTGTCTCTGACTAAATTCCATGATGTTTGAATAACTGTTTTTCCATCCATTTCTGACTTGATGTACTGAGATCTGTTTTCATCTTGGTTGTGCTACCTTCCAGCTCCTATGTGCTTTATTGGCCATTTTGCTTTTGTCAGTGTTGTTACTGGTAATTAATTTGCTTGTTACTGCTAAGTTTGATGGTAAAACTGACAAGGTTAGCAACACCTAGACTTCCTTACATAGCTAGTGCTTTGCTATAATCCATCACTGTGTTTGTAACGAGTCTTAACTGGTTATTGTAACCTCCTTCAAGACTTATCTCAGCTTGGCTTTTAGTTGCTGTACCTTAAAACTATGTTTATATAATCTTGAAGATGCACTTTTCATGAATAGTTTTGTCTTTCTGTTCATTTCAACTCTTGCAATAGCCTTTTCAGTTTGATGCTTTAAGATTTGGAAATCTCCCTTCAGAGGTGATGGCCTGCTGTAGGATGCAAGTCCTAGGTACCCTTTAAACCTTGAATATGGAGGAGGCATGGAATTGAAGTACTGAGTGAAACAGCTTGCTACCTCCAAAAGCTTGAAATACTCAGCTTATGTCAAGATTTATTTAGTCATGATATTCCAAAGGTACAAAGGCTGTTCTGATGACTTGTAATTGATCTTTTGGTTGTTTCCAAGGAATTTAAGGACTGGTAATCACTAAATTGCCAGTATTGCTACATCTGCAAACTCCAAAGCTGGCTTGTGTCTGAAGTAAAATTAACATATTGGGATAACTGTGGTGAATACATGCCAAAATTTGCTGATTCTTATTCACTTATCCTTCGCCTAATCAACCTGTTTATTGTTGGTCTAACAGGATCCACATTCTTCTGCTAATATTCTTAAACTGGCTTAGGGTTTTGTTATTCACCAAAATCTGTTTTTTTCTGAGAGTATGTGACATTTGTGTAGCAACAGAAGTACAAGAAAAGGAGTGCTGAAATAACTTTTTTTTTCAAGAACATGTTTCTTGGGGGAAAAGATTGCAACGTGACCTGCTGCTTTACTTTGCCTTCCTCTGTTTTTTGGAGAATATCTAGGGATCTGTCCTGCCTTCTTCATGAGTTGATTTGAGGGGTTGCAGTCTCATACTTGGGATGTTAGTGGATAAGTTTTCTTATCTTGATTTCATAATGATAATAAATTTTAAATAAAACTCACTTTACAGAATGGGATGTATGTTTGTCTGGGAGGGTGTGAAAGGATATAGTTAATTTGGATTGCAGGCAGTAGCAGGAGACATTTTCTGCTGCAACAGTATGCTCCATTGTGTCCCTCTTTGCTATCCGGTATTTAAGTTCTGGTGTTAACTTACAGCTGTGGTGTGGTTCAGAACATGAGGGGTCAGTTCAGGGTAAATGGCTAAGTTGGCATCTGTGCAAGACAAGCACAAGCAAGTTAGGCTGGTACTAGCTGGGTAAGCAACAGGTTGTGCGTCTTGGGGGAGCCCCTTGAGCTTGAGGATGAAGTTTATGTAAAGGACTGGGTATTGAGTACAAACAGATTTACTTAAAATATCTAATGTTGATAAACTAATATGTCTGTATTTGATAAGTAGTAATACCTTATGTAGTTGTCAGTATTTAATGTTTACTTCTCATGTAAAGAGTTTTCATACAATTTGAAATACTAAATTGTTTTGTAACACTAATATAAATGGCCCTCATAAGATGAAGCCAAGCATGAATTCTTACTGGATGTGTGGTATTTTGACTTCTACGAAATTGGAGGATAACCTTTGCACTATATTCCTTCCTTGTTGCAAGCCTTTCTACCAGCATTTTTGAGGTGTGCAGGGAAAGAACATCCTTGCTGTGGCGTGGTAATGTATATTTTATACTAGGCTATGCCTTTACTGCAGCTTTAAAACTTGACATTTGTTATTTAGGCATGGCTTATATGTGATCTTAGTAGTGTGCTTTTGCTGTCTTATAAACTGTACACATTTTGTTGAAGTTTGACAAGAATTAGGATGATCAACTTCTAATTTTGAATCAGAGAAAAGGGTATGTTATCCTCTGAGAAGAATGTTAGTAACTTTTAAGTCTCAGAACAGTCAGGAGGTATAAAAAAAGTGTTGGAGACATTTAATTAGTATGTAAAGCCTGTACTTCTCAGGAAGAGGCTGTTTAGTGGTATTCTACCAGTAGCTTTTTTGCCTGGTTGGCTCTTGATACTGTTCATTCCATTGGTTTTCTAGAACTCTTTCAGCATCTTCCTGCACTCAAAGGTAGTTCAACTTTGCAACAGTGTAGTGCCAGGTAAATGGTTTGGTGTTCTGCTGCACAAAACTTTAACAAATACTTGTGTGAACAAATGGAACTTTTTATTTTAGAGGCTTTTTTCAGTGAATGAAAAAACAAATAAGCAATGCTTTTTATTTCCTAGTGTGACTGTGAAATACTATGGAAAAGCTTCTCATGCTGCTGCTTATCCTTGGGAAGGAGTTAATGCATTAGATGCTGCTGTTCTTGCATACAACAATCTGTCTGTTTTAAGACAGCAAATGAAACCGACCTGGAGAGTTCATGGTGAGATCTTCATTAAATCTAATTACCAGCAAGTAAGAGTTTAGGCTGTTGAAATACTAACTTACAAAATTGCACAATTTAAAATATTGCATTATTGCACTACATTAGTATAGTCACTTCAGATATGAAATAGCACCGCTTAATTTAAACAGTTTGTCTGTAATCTTTGAAATCATGTCTGTGTTCAGAACTAACTTCTGAAAACAGGTTTATGGGTCAGATTCAAAAGAGGACACTGGTACCTAGGTAGAAGCTAGACAAATTTTAAGTCTTTGCACTTGAAGTTGCAGTTCAGAAAGGAAAAAAAGTGCTAAGTTTATTTTGGCACATGGCCTTGAATTCCTTGAAGTTAATGTACATGTTTTTGCAAAGGTTAAGACTAAATGTTTCTGAAAAGCTTCTGAAAAATAAAGTATTACTTACTGCATCATTTTTACAGTAGACATTCCGTTAATTAGATAGCATTTATATTGACATTTATGGAAAGGACTAGTGGTCTAGAGTGACTGAAGTTTATTTGCTGAAGTACAAAAAAAGTGATGGCTGAAGCCAATAGTTCTGGTTAGTAGCCCAATCAACCACGTGTGCAGTGCATTCCAATATTTAATATCTAGTAGACCTTGAAGTAAAAAGGTAATTTTGCAGTAAGACATGTTAACCATTAAGCTTGACTTGTACTTCATCATCATGCATTTCTTTTTGTTTCAAAAGTTGAAATGGAAGCTGCCCTTTAGCTAGAAATCTAGGTTTTCCTTATTACATCCAATATAACTCTTTCCAAGTTGAAATTAAGAAACTTTGCCATTTCTACAGGACTTCTGAATGTAGAACTGTTTGTTTGGAATACTTGTTATGAGCTTAAAACTTCCAGAAGTCCTGAGCCAATGATCATTATATGTTGTAACTGCTTGTGCTGTGTAATACATGTGTGTATTTCTCTCCAGGGTATCTGAATGGAGTCTGGAAACCCTAACCCTTTTGACTGTAGATGATGTTTGCAGTTCTGCTGTGCAGCATTCACAAATGAATTTCAGGCAGAGAGCATAGCCTTAGCTCTGTGTCCTATTGCTGTGTAGGAAACAAGGCACTTAATTATGAGTTTTGGTGTCTGAAATTCATGTGTTGCAGGTTTAAGATTGGAGGTGCCCAGGTCTTCTATTTGATCTAAGGCTAAAACTCTAAATACTGCTTTCTTCATAGTTTCTAAAGGCTACATGGGTGATGTAGGCAAAACAACAAAGTATTTAAAACAAGCCTCTAGAGGTAACACTTACTGAACCACAGCAAAACTTAAATTACTGTGATACAACTGCTGTCATAAACCTGGTTTTCAAACTGGAAATATTTAAAATACCTTTGGGAAAGTATAAGCAGCCAGAATGAGATTTAATTTTAGGAATGCTTTCTTTACAACAGTGTGTTGGGGGTCTTGTGTCGCAGGCTTGCAGTAGCAGCCATGGCTGACATAAGTGATGCTAAAAATCTTAGTGTTAACCCACTAACAAGAACTGAAATAGTTTCTATTACTTGAAGTCCAGAATTTCTAAGCAATGTTTTATGTACTTGAACAATGTTTATTTGAGTTCATCTAATATTTGATAAGCTTCTTTCTTCCCTGCTTATGAGAGGAGTAAATGTTGTCCCCTTGAAAAAAAGGAATGTAGATTTTTTTCTGTTCAAGAAGTTGTATTAAACAGGCTGTAAAAAAGTTCTATCTAGAAGCAGGCCAAACTAGATGCTACTAGTAGTGTGCAGGCAGCTTCCTTGTAAGCTAAATCTGCTATCCAGTCCATACTGCAGTTGCTTTGGAATTTAAGTGTAGACGTACTCTTAGACTCTATCCAGTTCCATTTACAAATATGTTGGAAGACAAATGAAAACTGTTCACTCATTAAACTAGTTTTGAACAAACATGTTACGATGTGTGTCATGCAAATTTGCATGATTACTTGCTGACTTACTGGTTCCTTTTCTGTGATGTCTGTCCCTTTCATCTGAGCTGTTCCTTTTGTTATGGACTAGTGCTGATACTGGTTTAATTCAGCACTTTGATTACTTTGTATTTGAGATTGGAAAAGTTTTGCTTGAGGTGGGAGTTCATATTCTTAATAGGTTTTCTGTAACAAAAGTAAAGATTTGTTGCCTATTTGCATCCTGAGAGTGCTGTCTTTACAGGCTACAGTGACACATCAGTAACTGTGCAGTATTTCCATTTAATCATAGAATCATTTAGGTTAGAGACATTTAAAATCGAGTCCAACTGTTAACATAATGGTGCCAAGTCCAACACTAAACCATGTCCCTAAGCACCACATCTACATGTCTTTTTAATACCCCCAGGGATGGTGACTCAACCACTTTCCTGGGCAGTGTGTTCCAATGCTTGACAACCCTTTCAGTGAAAAAAATTATCCTGATATCCAATTTAAATCTCCCCTGGTACAACTTGAGGCTTTCTTCTCATCCTATCACTCATTACTTGGGAGAAGAGACTGACATGCACCTTGTTACAGCCTCCTTTCAGGTAGTTGTAGAGAGCAATAAGGTCTGCCCTAAGCCTCCTTTTCTCCAGGCTAAACAACCTAGTGCTGATACTGGTTTAATTCAGCACTTTGATTACTTTGTATTTGAGATTGGAAAAGTTTTGCTTGAGGTGGGAGTTCATATTCTTAATAGGTTTTCTGTAACAAAAGTAAAGATTTGTTGCCTATTTGCATCCTGAGAGTGCTGTCTTTACAGGCTACAGTGACACATCAGTAACTGTGCAGTATTTCCATTTAATCATAGAATCATTTAGGTTAGAGACATTTAAAATCGAGTCCAACTGTTAACATAATGGTGCCAAGTCCAACACTAAACCATGTCCCTAAGCACCACATCTACATGTCTTTTTAATACCCCCAGGGATGGTGACTCAACCACTTTCCTGGGCAGTGTGTTCCAATGCTTGACAACCCTTTCAGTGAAAAAAATTATCCTGATATCCAATTTAAATCTCCCCTGGTACAACTTGAGGCTTTCTTCTCATCCTATCACTCATTACTTGGGAGAAGAGACTGACATGCACCTTGTTACAGCCTCCTTTCAGGTAGTTGTAGAGAGCAATAAGGTCTGCCCTAAGCCTCCTTTTCTCCAGGCTAAACAACCTCAGTTCCCTCAGCCGCTCCTTGTAAGACTTGTGCTCCAGACCCTTCACCAGCTTCGTTGCCCTTTGGACACAAGGTACATTTCAGGTAGATAGTATCTCTGGTTCTACAGAAAACAAGTCATAATCCTCATATTGAGGATAAGAGGCCAAGGAAACAAGCAGCCTGTTGAAAGCTATGAGCTGTTAATGTACTGAAATCTAATGTAGAATTGAAGTCTGCAACATACATGTTATTCCAGTGTTGCTGAGAAATGCAACTTAACTCAATTTCTCTCCAAGCTGGCAAAATAAGTTGGAAACATCCTACTTGAGGAAAGCTTTAAAAGTTGGAATCCAAGCCTTTATAACAAAATTTTTTCTTTCACTGGCAGTCAGATTGCTTGATGACTCTGCATTGAATTTCAGGGGATTAATTACAAATGCTAGTTTGGCTTGTCTTTAGGTTTGTAAGAGTTGTCTAACCAAAGAATGCAATGAAATTGTGCTGAAAAACATGTACATGTTCCACTTAATCTGGTGTGATGAAGAAAATTTGTCCACATACTGTATTTTTTACATTCTTTATACATTTCATGCTCAGCTGATGTTTTATTGCTTTTTGTATATATACCTAGCCCTGTAGTGAAACTCCTTACTCAAAAACTGAAGATCAAGCATTTGTATTTAACATTAATAACATGACTTTTCCCTTTTTGCAGGTGTAATAAAAAATGGTGGTGTGAAACCTAACATCATTCCTTCTTACACTGAACTAGAGTTTTACTTGCGTGCCCCTTCAATGAAAGATCTTTCTGTTCTGACAGAGAAGGTTGAAAACTGCTTCAAGTCTGCAGCACTGGCCACAGGATGCAACGTAAGAATGTATTCATGGTCATGTATTTACTATGCTGGAGATAAGGTAGGCCAGAATAGGAAATTGAGGCTTACAGCATTTGTCTGCATGGTGTTTAGTGGAAAGAAAGTTAAAAATTCTGTGATACTATTTGCTGTTCTGTTGCTTTATGTCCTGAAAGAAAGCCTTGGTTTATAAATAGAATGCTACAGAATCACAGAATAATCTTAGCTTGGGGGAGACCTCCCAAGGTCATGTAGTGTAACCCTCTGTTCAGAGCAGGAGCAGTTAGAGCAGATTGCTCAGTGCCATGTGGATGTCGGAGTACCTCCAAGGATGAAATTCTACAACCTCTCTCAACAGTGCTCTAACTACCTCATGGTGAGCAAGGTTTTTCCTGATGTTTATACTGTGATGACTGAGCACTGGAACAGGTTTCCTGGAGAGACTGGTATTTCCAACCTGGGAGATAATCAAAAGCTGCATTGATATGGTCCTGGGCAACCAGCTCCAGGTGACCCTGCTTGAGCAGGGGAGTTGGACAAGATGATGTCCAGAGGTGCTTTCCAGTTTCAACCAACTTCTGTGATTCTGTTGTTTCTAGTAGGAATTTCCTTTGTTGCTTCTCATTATATCACTGAGCATGTCTGAGAAGTCTGGTCCTGTCTTCTCTGTCCCTTCCACATCTGGTAACTGTAGATAGCAATAAGATCTCCCTTTAACCTTTTTTTCTGAAGGCTCAAACCAAGTTCCTTCAGCCTTTCCTTGTATGTCATGTTCTCCAGCACCCCAATAATCTTGGTGACCTTCCTCTGGACTTGGTTCACTCTTGAGGAGCACAGAACTGAACACAGTACATCAGATGTGGTCTCACAGGAGTTGTCTGCATCAGTAGTAAAGATATTAAAATAATAATGGCACCAGTGTTCATTGCAGATGGATGCTACAAGTAACAGGGAGCAATTTGGATTCTTGTGCCACTGATCATAACACTTTGAGCCTGAATGTATTCTGTGTCCACTGAGCCAGACATATCATCTTAAAGTTAAGCTTGGACATGCACAGTCTGATCTTCCATGAATTTATGCTGGATAGTTACAATTGCCTTGTGATTCATGTGCTTGGACATGGGTCTTAGGAGGATTTATTTGCTCCATAATCTTGCCAGGAGCTTGAGGATAGGATGGTCTGACCAGTCTGTAATTTCAAAGGTCCGCCTGGCCCTTCAAGATGGATGGGACCTTTAGTTCTTTCTGTGACCAGGTGACCCACCTAGTGGATGAGGGATAGGCTGTGGATGTTGTCTACCTGGACTTTTGTAAAGCCTTTGACGCTGTCTCCCACAGCATTCTGAAGAAACTTGTGTCCTAAACAGGTGCATTCTTCACTGGGTAAAGAACTGGTTGGACAGCTGAGCTCAGACTTATGGTGAATGGAGCTAAATCCAGTTGGCAGCTGGTCACAAGCGGTGTTCCCCAGGGCTCAGTTTTGGGGCTGATTTTGTTCAATATCTTTATTGATGATTTGAATGAGGGGATTGAGTGCTCCCTCAGTAAGTTTGCAGATGATGCTAAGGTGGGTGGGAGTGTTGATCTGCTGGAGGGCAGGAGGGGTCTGCAGGAGGGATCTGGACAGGCTGGATCGATGGATCGAGATCAGCTGTATGAGGTTTAATAAGGCCAAGTGCTGGGTCCCGCACTTTGGTTGCAACAACCCCATGCAATGCTACAGGCTTGGGGAAGAGTGTCTGGAAAGCTGCCTAGCAGAAAAGGACCTGGAGGTGCTGATTGACAGTGGCTGAACATGAGCCAGCAGTGTGCTCAGGTGGCCAAGAAGGCCAACAGCATCCTGGCCTGTATCAGAACTGGTGTGGCCAGCAGGAGTAGGGAAATGATTGTGCTCCTGTGCTTGGCACTAGTGCGACCACACCTCAACTGCTGTGTTCAGTTTTGGGCCCCTCACTACAAGAAGGATGTTGAGGTGCTGGAGTGTGTCCAGACAAGGGCAACAAAGCTGGTGAGAGGCCTGGAGAAGAAGTCTTATGAGGTGTGGCTGAGGGAACTGGGGTTGTTTACCCTGGAGGGCTGAGGGGGGGAGACCTTATCGCACTCTACAACTACCATTGTGGTGAGGTGGGTGTTGGTCTCTTCTCCCAAGTAACTAGTGATAGGATGAGAGGAAATGTCCTCAAGTAGTACCAGGGGAGGTTTAGATTGGATATTAGGAAAAAATTCTTTACTGAGAGGGTGATCAAACATTGGAACAGGCTGCCCAGGGAGAGGTGGTGGAGTCACCATCACTGGAAGTGTTCAAAAAAAGTGTGGATGTGGCACTTCAGGACATGGTTTAGTGGGCATGGTGGTGTTGTGTTGATGATTGAACTTGATGATCTTAAAGGTCTTTTCCAACCTCAATGATTCTGTGATTCACTGAGCTGGAGCATTCCTCTCTTTCTTTTGCCCCTGAGGCTCATGTAGCAACCAAATGTGAAAAAAATGAGTAATTTTTTTCAGTTAGCATTCTTCTCATTATTTAGTAAATGAAGCTGTCTCTCCTGTAGCTGTTACCTTGCAATGCATTGCTAAGATAGGCGGTTCTACCTGCTCTGTAGTTACAGGTTGATGACTAATAGAGCTGTGAAAAGAATGTCTATGCTCATCAGAACAAATAGGCATATGGTGTATATGAATGTGAGCTAGTCAGTTTTAAGGATGCTGTTTTCCTAGTGTGGCCCCTCCAGTCTAGCTAGAAAAGGTTTTCAGAAGGTGTACTTCATGCACTTCAAGATCTCTTCTGAAACTTGATGTAAGTATGTTTTTTACATTTGTTTTTTAACTTCTTGCCTATGTGAAGTCATTTCATGAATGGGTCTGTAGTTACTGGAATTTTTCTAAACAAAAATAGTAAAATAGGATTTGGTGAAAGACTAAATTGATTTCCATGTAATTTAATAGTACCTGCGGTGGAGATGATTAGAAGCTGTTACATGAAACATTTGCTTACTAATTTTGGAGATGGTTTTTGTGAAATCCATGTTTCTGGCATTGGCTGTCTGGTGCAAGCTTAACAGAACACCAGCTGTGTTTTGATCAAGGCTAATATTTGGCACAATGCTATACTTTTGAAAGAAATTTGGCACTTACGTCTGTTTTGACATGGGCTTGAAGTGTGGACATGTATTTAACTTTGCCAGGCTTTACATTGTTTACATTAAACTGGCTTATGTTGGTGAAAAATACGTAATTGTTTGGGTTTTTTGTCTAGGTGGAAATAAAAGGTGGTGAAAATGATTACTACAATGTGCTTCCAAATAAGAGTCTGCAGGAAGTTTACAAAGAGAATGGAAAGAAGCTTGGAATAGAGTTTATATCAGAAGACTGCATCTTGAATGGCTTATCAGGTAACATGAACTGGTTTTTTATGACAAGCTTAGATTGATCAACTCTTCAAGTGTATAAAATAATGGGATAGAGGTAGTTTAAGCATAGTTTGGTCAGAAGAAAAACAAATTAGAAAATTGAAGCTCTGTGAAAGAATTGTACCTCTGTCCTGTGTTTCTGTATTTGTTGCAGAATCTGAGAAGTTTTCCCAACAGGTATGGAAAGCAGTAATGTTTTTGGATAATATTTCTGAAAATATTTCAAGTAAGAAGCAGTTTGGTTGGGGGGAAGGATGGAAAGAGAAGAACTGTCTACTAAGAACGTGAGGATGTGGAATGAATTGCAGCTCATTCTGTCTCTTTGAATGAGAGTCCTGGTTTATGCTGTGAATGAAGATGAGATTTAGTTTTAGGTAGCCTTGTTTAACAATATTTTCCAAGCTTACATACAAATAAATGTCCTAGCATCTAACTAATATTTTAGAGGGAGTTTTGGAAGTGATTTTTAAGTGGAAGTTTAAGCATCTTGGTAACCCTAATTTAAACTTCTTTCCATTAACAGGTAATTCTGTGCTTCTAATTTTAGTTATCGAGTTCAACAGATTAGTTTTCGGAAGGGTGCTGTTCAAGTAGGTGTTGACTTCTGGGTTTTGACTATGTCTCAAACTATTTCACTTTCTTTGATCTCTCAGAGGTATAGTAACAGGAGTGTGAATTCTTGAATGCTTAGGTGGGTTTCTCATTACCTTTAACAGTTTTTTTCCAGAACCTTACAGGAGCTCTGTTCAAGTCTTGTAATTGTTGCTGATACTTTATAGCCTTCACTACTGATCATAACTGTATATATAAATGTTTTTAATCCACTCATATTAAAGGTTTTTTCTTTGGTTAGAAGGAAAAGATTGTTTTCAGTAAAAAATAGTTGTTCTAATTAGTTTGATTGCAGAACTAATCTTCTCTATTAAATGCAGATTATCTTTGGATAGATGAGATCTTGGTGTTTGGAGATAGAGTTCTCCAGACTTCTGGGTGGGAGGAGACAGCATATTTAATGGCGTTCTGGTTGCTTTTTCTCTTATTTATTACTTCCCTTCCAAACTAAGGCAACACTAGCATATTTTTTCCAATGGGTTTATTTTCTTAGGTTTGAAAACAAATTGTAACTAAAGGCAGATTTCTTTTTTTCTTTATTCAGTGTGGTACAAATAAGCTTTACTACTTTTGCTCATTTAGCTTAAGAAAGGGTCTGAGGAACTGTATTTAGAATGTTTACTGTAGTGAAACTATGGAGCTCTGCTAGTTGCTTCCTTCAAACCATTGTATTAAGGATGAAGATCATGAATGCTGGTGATCCTGCTGGTTCAGAGGACTTTGAATCAACTTAGTAGAGACATGTAACTGTAATAGTGCTTTCATATGTAAATTACATTATATGCTAAATGCTAAACATTAACTTGCTTAAACTGAAACTCTCCATATGCCTGTCCTGCCTTTAAATTGCTTGTCAAATGTCAAAATATGCTTGAGCAATTATGTTTTTATTGCATACTGCAGCAGGCCTTACTGAATTTTCTTTCCACAGTTACTTCTCTGAATTTTTGTGGTGGGGATGCAGGACTGATAACAAAGCACAGTCTCCAGAGACATAGGAGTGGAATTTTGTATGCTGCCCTTTTGGGAGGGGTTGAGTGTTTTGTCTCATCTTTTTCAAGACCTCTATTTCTGTTTAGTTTTCATATGGTTTTCAATGTTTTCTTTTAGGATATCAGTTTCTTCTGTTGAAAGGGAAGGAAGATAGCTCAGTTGCTTCTCCATGTCTGTGCAGCAGAAAAGTCGTTAACAGATGAGCATACTCGCTGCCACCTCTACATGGGTATTAGTATCGGTCTGCTTACAGGTATCGCTCTAGGCAGCTAAGAATTATGAAGAATTCCTGTAGTCCATCACACTACCTTGTGTGTGCCTTGTGCATACTGCACTCATTTGTCACCCAGCCAGGATGATGGGAAGTAATGTGAATCTGAGTTAGCTTTGACCAGGTGCCATGACCTCTTTGTTCTTCTGCTGGTAGGGTAGCTCTACTACAGGACACTGACAACCTCTCAAAGCAGATGGGTTAGTTTAGCATGCCTTAGTTGAGGCACCCATGCTTGTGATAACTTCTGATATTTTTAGCATTCATGGGGTTCATTGGCTTTCTGTGCACAAGACTGATATAGATAATCATAAGAAGGAGCCAGTATGTTTTGAAAATACCACTTTTGAATCTTGGGCCTGTATATAAATGCTTCCTGAAATCTTTTGCATTTTCCCCTCCATTCATGTTTGTGGTAATACTGGCTTCCATTACATGCTCAGTGACTTGAAGAGGCTTCAGTATCAGCTTCAGGATATTTTTGAAAGGTGGGAGCTCCCAGTACTCTTCTGCTGGAGATAGCACACAAGTCTGTGTATTGCATTCATAACTGTGCAATTATTTATGCTTCTGGAAGCAATCCTGATCTGCACATCTCGAGTAAGCATACATTTCCAGATGGAAAACCACTGGAACACCTGATGTGTTAAACATACTGCTAGGTTATTACCACTAAAGGGTGTAACATTTTTTTCTGGTAGAGGGGATGATTTGACTGTCACTTTTTTATTAAAAGCTGCCTGGATTTTTAAGCTCTCCATCTTACCAGAAAATGTCAACTTTACATTCAGCAAAAATAACTTGTAAACTGATAGTAGATTGGATATGGATAGAATTTCAAGTAGAATTACATGACTGAGAGCTGGGATGCACTGAAATTTCTAATGCTTCATTTTCTGGGTGAGAGCAGGGAAAAAGGCCAACACAGTCTCTCCAGCATTTTGTGTATTAGGACTTAGTAAGGCAAGTCTGGAACTCTTGGTTTAGTCTGGAGTAGGCAGAACTTCTAGACTTCTTTCCAGGCTGACCAAAGAATGGACCAGTAGTGTAGACTACTGAAAATTAAAATAACTTGTTGCTGTGCCAAGAGTTGGATTTTCTTCAAATGCATACTGAATTTATGGGAGAAGATAATTTTTTTTGGACAAGTCTTGCTGCTTCCATTTGTCTGTAGGCAGAGCAAATAGCAAGCTAGTCTTGTTCTCTTTGATTACATCATATATAGGCTTTGTGGACTCACTTTTAGTAACTATATGCTTCCATGTAAAATCTATATTCTTCAATCATTTCATTACTAAGTCTTAAGACATAGCAATATCTTCTCTCCATAAAGTGTCATGGTATGGAGGTTACCTGATGTGTTACAAATAATTTGAAGTCTTTGGAACAATCATTTTATATGCCATTGCTAATGAAAAAAAACAACAACCTTGCAGCTCTGATTGGGCTGAAAAAAGTTAGAGATCTTAGTTGGTCATCCCTATTTTTCCCCACTGTGAAACAGTGCTTCCTCTGGTATCTGAATTTCACAGTAACTGGTATATTGATTTCTCCAGCTTCTAAATGTCATTAACAAATACTGAGTGGAATTAATGTTTGGGTAAAAAAAACACTCAGGAAGTAATTGCAGACTCTTGAATGTTTTACTATGAAGGATCTACTACTACTGGATGGTATCATTAAATAGATAAGGCAGTGGTTTGAGATAGGTAGTATCGCTAGCAAACATACTGATGTTGCTAGTCAGACATGAAAGAATGATCATTAAAATCTGCAGCATTGCTATAAAGAATTTTATGTCTACAAAGCCCTAGTGTCTTGTCTGGAGTTTAGTTCTTACCTCATTATTTTAAGAATGATTCTGCTTTACTGTTTCCATAACTGAGAATAATCAAAAAGCACAGGAAATAGTTGTCCTCAGTGTGTTTTTGTTCAAAGATAGATTGTTCCTACTTCAGTGTCCCCTACCCAGCGCTGAACGTTTGCATACTGGTGAAAAGCGGTAACTGTTGGGCCTGGTTCTAAAGGCTGTAGCAGGAAAATAGCTGGACTGCTTGAAACTTCCAAGGTTTGCAGCTTTCATTGTTTCTGAATTAACAGCTTACTATCAGGAGATGCTTGATAAAAAATTAACAGTAAATGGAATAGGAACATGCTGATACATCTTCCTGCAGTCCAGTAACTGATCACTGATCAGAAGTGCACCAGAGAGCAGCATCTGAAGATAGCTAGTTAGGGAAAACATCTGTGAGGGAGATTTTTGTATGGATGATGACTCATTAAGAATGCTTTTATTTTAGTATTTGGGGCAAAGGATATTCTGGTTTAGATATGGGCTGGAGATAATATCTATTATTCGTTTTCTTACAGCATTCAAAACTCTTCAACGCTTGTTCATTAAGTAAATTTCTATGCTACTTCTAGGTTCCACGGACTTTGGAAATGTTACATTTGTAGTCCCTGGGCTTCATCCTTATTTTTATATTGGCTCTGATGCATTGAATCATACTGAGCAGTACACAGAAGCTGCAGGTGAGTGGAAGTGAAAAGCATTATAGGTTTATATTTAGAACCCGTATGCATTATAGAGACTGGTTGCTGACTCTTCACTACAGCAAATCTAGAAATTATAAATATTTCAAATTACAGAGATTAAAGCTTGCTACTGTGTAGCAAATGTAAGTACTAGATCTGAGAGTGGCTGCATGTGAATATCTATATAGAAATGGAGTTGCTTTCTTCAAGCATGATGGGAACTGAGCTGAATATGGACCCGAAACAATCAATTTAAACTGTAGAGTTGCAGAAAAAAGCTGACAAAATGTAGAATTTCCATTTTTATGTTTAAAGTTAAATGTATATGGGAAGGATGACCACTCCTTGTACTAAAAGCTTGACTTAGTATACTGTCTAGGCAGAAGAAATTAGAAGTATTATCCCTAGCAGCATATTCAGAAGAGTTTCTAAGCATGAGTGAGAAGGTAAATAAAAGTAATTTTTACTCTTAAAGCACAATACTCGAAAACTGTAATAGAGATAATGGTATAAAACTCTGCTTTTTCTAAAAAGGAAAATGTGAACACTCATTTTCCTGTTTTCAGTCTTAGTTGTTTACATCAGTAGCAGAAAGTTAAGTATTTGCATGTGAAAACTTGCTTTGAGGCATCAGAAAATAGCCATACTTTATTCATGCAAGTAGATTTTTAAGAAACTCTTCTTGCAGTTGAAACCTGAAGATCTTATTTTATAGAATATGCCTTATGCGGTAAGCTAGTGGTTTGTATCTAATATTAGTAATCTAACCTGAACTTTCTTTTTTCTCCAGGGTCACAGAATGCTCAGTTCTATGTTTTGCGCACAGCAAAAGCTTTGGCAATGACAGCACTGGATGTCATTTTCAAGCCAAGTCTGCTAGAAGAAGTCAGGGAAGACTTTAGACAGGTGAAGCTAAAAGAAGAGGGGCGAATAAATCCAGTAGAACCTAATGAGTCTGGCATTGGCATAGGGGCATGTGCATCACACTAAACTTCTCAGTAGGATTGACTTAATGGAGATGCTGTATTTGACTCCCAGAAATGGCTGGATAAGCACGTAGCTGATGAAGTGTTGAATTTTTTTTTTGGACTTTAGGAGAAGCAAATAGTATCATTGCTTTCAAAAAGTGCAATTTCATCTAGTGGTAATGTTTGCTGTATTCAATAT
The DNA here is from genome assembly GCF_000687285.1 of Phaethon lepturus. Taxonomy (NCBI): domain Eukaryota; kingdom Metazoa; phylum Chordata; class Aves; order Phaethontiformes; family Phaethontidae; genus Phaethon; species Phaethon lepturus. The sequence continues at coordinate 17,055 of NW_010545550.1, forward strand.
GGTGATGAATTTCAGAGAGAGATCTCAAATATGTTATCTTTAAGTTGTGGTGTTGAATAAATGATAGTGTTTAGATCCCTTGTCAGTGATTTTCTATGTATTGCTAAAGTAATATTCCTTGTAGGGGAAATATGGCATTTATATAGAAATTTTTGTTCTAAAATGAGCACTATTCACTTGGTGATGATAGGCTGAATCTGATCTGTGAAGCCTTTCTCTCTGGCCAGTTGCTTTTTCTTGGGACAAGATAAGAGGCTTAAAACCTGAGCTGTTTTCACTGGGGAGAAGGATGTATGTTTGGAAGCATGCCTGGTTTTGATGATAGTAGCTTCTAGCAATGGAAGAGAACTGTTTGTATGGAAATGCCATCTGTAAAGGTTCATTGTCCTGAAATGTGTTGACCTTCCTCCTAATGAATTTTGGAGTTGTGGAGAAGTCATTCATCAAAGCCAGAAAGCAACTAAATGTTTATTTGTTTAAACACATTTACTGCAGAAAAATGCAGGTGGACCTTTTTAAAGTTCTACTCTAGGGTAATACAAGGTGTTGCCCTAGCTTAAGGATGTATATAAATTTAGCTGAACCAGTGGAAATCTTTTTCACAAGGATGCAAGTGTGGTACCATGAAGCACTAAATGAAGGTAACCTTAAATTGGTTGTGTGCAGCCCCCTGTAGTAAGATCTGAAGCTCGCACTGAGGATTGCTTGTGCTGTAACTGGCTTCTCAAACCTGTTCCCGTATCATAAGCATTAGATCTGTTAAGTCTTGCCAGTTTTCTTTTCTGTGTGTTGTGTGGCTAGTCTGTTTAATCCTTGTTTTACTTCCCAGAGACAATGTGAATTTTATGTAGGTAGTGTTTTGTGTGTCCAAATGTGTTAGGAATTTTTTAAATTAGCATATTAAAGGACTACATGGATACATAGAGAAGGAACTAACCTTTTGTTTGGGCACAAATTGCTGAGTCAATGGGCAGACTTGAGTAGAAAAAGCAGCTTATTGGTTAACCTTTTCCTAAGTATAGGTATTATAGTAGGCTTCTGAAAAGAAGTCAGGTAAACTGTATTCCCCAGGAAGTCAGAATATCCAAAATAATTTCAGAAACCTTGTTTTTAAGAGCACAAGTCTCTACATGGTAAACTCTAGAATTCTAATCATAATTTATATTTTATTTCTCTAATTTATAATTTTTGAAAAAACAGATTCCTTATCTTGGTTAAACTGTGCACTCCCTCTGCATTTCAGCACACTGTAACACAGACCTCCAGCTGTTATTTAAGAATTCTATGGAGATTTACCCTTCTTAGAAGGAAAAAAAAGTGTGACTAGGCTGGCTTCTGTTTGTATGTCAAGTAGACAGTGTAGACAGCATAATTTGGCTGGTTTTAGATTTTCTGGTACTTCAGCCTCTGTGCTTGTAATAGGGCACAGACTATCTGTTAATACATTAAATGTGCAGTGTCTTTGGAAAAAAGAAGTGTTTATCTGGTTCAGTAAGGATGAGAGGCACAATTAAAGGTGTTTGTTTTGTATTACAAGACAATTACTTGAAAAGTTGTGCATGACCATAAGTACTCCAGGTTCTGAGTGGGTCTGTACTTGCACCAGTATCCTTGCTTTCATTAGCAGACAGCTTTGACAGATGAATGCATGAGACAGATGAGGGTTGGACACTGAACTATAGGTGTCCAGGCTAGGAAGTTGGATATTAAATCCAGCTGAAATTTGGTCCAAAGTTTGTCAAAGGAACTTTCCCCTTAACTTTTAAACCCTGCCATGCCAGTTTTCGGATGCAATTACAATTCATTAAGTTCTACCAGGTTAACAAGCTGGTTTATGAATTCCCTTAATGTGACTTTTTATCTCCTCCTGCATGAACTGCTTCTTGCTTTGCTGTTCTTAATATTCAGTGTTGGGATCCCAGTGATAGCAATACGTGCTGCATCGCTGTGTTTCCCACGGGCTGATGTGCATTCCAGCCTTCTCAGTTCTCTTTGCCCAGACTAGCTGGCTGTTGGCTGTATTATGTCCAAGATCATTTAATGAAACATTTCTGTGCTAAAAGCATGTCTTAATTTTGTTGTAATCGTTGCTGGAATTAAAATGAAACTGAAATACTGCTTAGAGGGGTTGATATCAATAAAGCATTTTAGTTGTGGCTGAATTTTATTGTCCTTTGATTAATATTGGGGTGCTGCATGACTTCATTTGAATAGTGTGTTTGATTTTTCCCCTCCTCCCCCTAGTTTGGTATGATTATGTAAGTGAGGGTGTTTTAAGCTTTCCATTTCAGCCTGTCATAATGAGCAGGGTTTTTTGGGGGAGGGTTAATGCTTTCCAAATACGATACTTAATGGTAGTCTTTTATAATCTTAGGGCTGTTTTAACTATTAAAACCTGTTTGAATTCATAGCATAATAGGAATAGTGCTTGAGAGGGCTCTCTGGAAGATCTGTGTTAGGCTAAACCTGGTCCAGCCTCCAGCCTCAAGTGGGATTATCACCAACACTAGGTCAGGTGAGCTTGATTTTTGTTTTTTGCTAAATCCTGGAAACCTCCAAGGATAGAGACTTTCAGCTTCCCTGGCAAGTCAGTTCTGATTTCTCAGAACATTTGTTCTTAAGGTCCAGAACTAAAGCAGTTTGGGATTTAATGTTAGGATTTTACGATCACAATGATATTATAGATGGGAGAAATCTGTTTCCTGTGGGAATAAAAGTTACTTTGATTTTCAGTAATTTGTGCTCATAAATCACATGTATATGAAAATCTGGCATGTTTTTTTAAAAATTACCCTAACTGCAGTCTTCCCCAAGCTGTTTGTAGTTTAAGAATATTGGAATATTTGTCAAGGATGGTACTTTTAGCAATGAATCCAGATGTGTAGGTAATAAAGTATAATTGCAGAAATGATTCTGAGCAGCTGTTTAAGGATGAGGTGATTATGTCCAGACTTTGTGAGGAACTTAAAGCTTTTGCCAGCCTATGAAGCTACAGTGTTTTCTTATTTAATATCTGTCCAGAACTTGAATAAAAGATATGCCTGGTTTAAAGCAAAACAAAAAATTAACCATGGAATGTAAGGGCTTTCTTTTTGTGAAAAGGTTTGAAGGAAAGAACTTGTAACCAGTTCAGTTACAACTTAAATTGAGTTAAACTGCTTGGTGTAGAAGGGTCCAGCAGCCTTTCTTCAAACAGTGAATGGGAAGCAGCTTTACATTCTTGTGAATCATATCTCTGTAGTCATTTCGTTCCCATTGTCCGACTGCTCTGTACCTGATCATGCTGTGGTCACAGAGAGCAAGATTGTTCCTGTGGAGAAGAGGCATAACACATTAGCTGTTGAAGTAAGCCTTTGTCTAGTATTGAGTGATCTTCTCATAACTTGCTAAGGGCATTCTTTAAAAGAGATTTTTATTTAAAGCAAAGCGTTTAGGATTAAATAATTTTAAAAGAAAAAGTCAGTCTACATGATATCCTGTTTTTCCCTAGGGTTTACTATTTCCTGGTCCTGCAAGTAGCAGCCTTCCACAGAGCTTTTGTCTGCCAGCCTGTCTGGTTGGCTGCTGCTGGCACCCATGTTTTGTTGCTTTTATTAGGGAGCAAAAGTGCATCCCTCTCAAGAGTTCTTGCCCAAGCTCTCCATTAAGCCAAAGCTGGGTAAGGTTGCTGCTGGTTTAGATTCATTTAGGCACTAACAGATGCCAAAAGTATCTGACAAACTCATCAAGGACTTTTCTCTGCCACAACTGCACCTGAATGTCCTTATTTAAACATACAGTGAGAAGCCAAATGCCTCAGTCCTGGGCAAGAATGAAGTCCACTTGGTTGTGGATAGTCCTAACAGCCATTTATGCAGTGCTGTAGAGTACCTACATGAAGTTGTCTTTTCAGCTGTTTAGTCTCAAAGGTAACTAGCAAATGAAATAACGGCTCATCTCTGCTTCTCAAAACCCCATGGAGGGGTAAAAGCACACAAATGTAGTACATGTTCATTGGAATTACATTGCTGGAGTCTTTTTTTTTTCCTAACAACTGTTTCATAAGTACTTAAAATTCATCAGGAGCTGTAACTTTCCTTAGTTTTCCTGCTTATATGCACATTTGGTTCCTGGAGACCAAAACATGCTTCACACCCTACAATTTGTTCAGCTTTCATGGATTTGTTTCAGTGTCCGGATGGCCCTGGCACATTGTACCACCTGAGCAGGGTGTGTCCCATTGCAGAACATGGTACAGGCGGTCTCAGAGTAGCTTTTCATTTCTCTTTGCTGCCTCAGTGCTCCACCAAATGCTGTGCTGCCATGTGAGCGAGCACGGGATGCGTTCTCACTATTCTATCTGTTGCTGACTGAAGTTTGCCTCCTTGCTGCTTCACCCTATCAGTAATTATCAGCTTCCTTAAAGACTATTAAAGGCTTCGGTCTCCAAAGCTCTTAATCTGGACATGCTCAGAGGCAGAACTCGTGTCTATCCGTAATCCTCACAGATACACTTCACCGTCTAAAAACAGCATCATCCCAGGCTGAGCTTTGGGTTAACCTCTGAGAAATTGGTCTGAACCAAAGTATCACCCAAGAAAGAGTGAGGACTGTGAAGGGGACAGTCTGGGGTGGAAAGCTTGATGTCATCTCCTTGGTGATCCTGAGTGTGCATGCAGGCTTCTCATCAGAGCCCTGCCTGTGACGTCCAGGGCTCTCCTGCCCTACCAGTGTCGCAGGATTTAAGGACATTTGGTATTTGACTGGATCAGGTCCTGAGCAGGAAGGTCTTCCATACATGTATAAATTCAGGGAGATCATTCTTGTGAAGGTAGAAAACGCACAATGCTGTACAAATGTGAAGTTTTATTGTGATTTTGAGTGTTTCTAGAAATAAATGAAAACAAATCACTTTTTTATTGTGGAAATGGAAAGTAGCACAGTTAATGGTTGGATGCAAAAACCACACACAGAAAGGTTAAAAGCCAAACCACTCTGTATGTAAATGTATTTAATGAGTACAGTTGCTAATTGCAAACACTGGCTGTATACAACATATCCTGTATTTATAGAATACATCTATATACACATTTATATAAGACTGAAAAGGCACTAGAGTTTCCCATATAAAACACAAGTAAATTAACAATGTAAATCCAAATGTGGAGGCTGGGGAATCTGTCTAGGGAGAGGTGCTGGAAAGGAAACTTTGAAAATCAACATGGGAAGTTGGAAACCAGTCTGCTTCTGAAAACCAGGGAATTCAAAAGTCCAGATCCCATTTGTATCTTCAAAATCTCCCTAAATTTACTGGTCAGATGCCAAATAATGTATGTAGTATGAGATTAACGAGTCTATAAAGGAATGTACAGTACTGCAGCAAACTACATAGCATTAAGCTTCTTAGGAAGCTGGAGAGCTTACTATAAAATCTGGTACTCCTGTTCATGCTGTTCTTAAATTGTAGAAATAAATGGATTCTTACAACACTGAGAATCTAAATACATTCCTCTGCAAGTAGTGCCCAAGAGATCTTGGAACTATTTGTGGGAGAAGCTGCCATTGGATAAGGAACAAAGTACAGTGGCCAAACCTGGTGGCCAGCCTTTCATCTGCTTTTGTCAGAGTGACCTTTGACTGAAATGTTTATGGTTTAAGAAAATAGGTATATTCTTAATCTCTTGGAAGAAGCCTACTGGAGAATAATATAGTATGAAGGAAACAAAGCTAAAATAGTATGTGTATGTGGAAAAAAAGCTAGGTAGAAAAGAGGAGCGAAACTTCTTATGGGTGTGTCTTTTAACAATTTTTAGCTTTTGTGATTTCATTGCCTCACCTATGGAGTGTAGGCTGTAAGGGCAAGTGAGCCTGGGTAGTTTTGCAAGGTCATGATTTTAACAGTTGTAAGAAATGCTGAGTATGTTTACATGACATTTATTTACATAGGAAATGAAATCGACAACCAGCAGTGTTCAAACAACTGCAATGTCTGTGTCACGAGCCTGATGGTTGAGCGGCAGATCAGTCAGTCTGGGGCAGATTTCACGCAAGAATATTCACTTTCCTTCTGAAGACACAACTGCTTTGGCCTAATTCTCAGAGCAGCTCCACCTGTAAAAGACAACAGCATCTGCTGCGCAGGGAATAATGAATTTCCTGGTGTGCAGAACTGTGCATATGTAAAGTCCTGTTAATCAAAACCTGTGGTTGGCTTTGTGGATGTGGGTGTATAACACAAGGCGGCAGCCCGACTGGATGACCACACTTTCTGAGACACCTTTGGTGCTCCTGTTATTGTAAAGGGCCCTGACTCCATTCAACCGACTCTTGACTTCCTGCAACAATTTATTACTTCTGCATTACAGATTTTGCTTTTCCCATATGGAGTATTTATGCTGACTGGTTGCTCTGCAGAAACTGAGGGAGAGTTGGGACTTAAGTCAATATTGAGTGCCCCCAGCTCCAGCTGTGTCTCCTTGCTCCTGCCCTGCGGGTGCTGAGCCTGCTCCAAGGACACGGTGGGTTGCAGAGTGCCGGGGGGATGGATGTAGCGTGAAAGCGGAGTCGATTGGTTATACCTGGGTCCGCAGTGGAGCTGCTGTCTCATGGTAGAAGCTACTTTTCACTTCATTCCAAAGTTTTTGGCATGGTATCTTTAGTAACTCAAATATTAAGTCCTTGATACTTCTTTTGTCAGCTGTTGAGTACCTTTCTATTATGCTTTTACTAAAAACAGATGAAGTAGGCTTTTCCTGGAAGCGAGTACAATTACTGGTAGCTTTACAGGCTGCAACAGGTTCTCAGGCTGTACAGACCAGTATTGCTCAGACCATCACAGAGAAAAAAGGCTTCTCCTGGAGTAGTTTTATTCTTTTTGTAGACACCTGATTGTCTTCACTGGATCATTTTGTATAGAAACCTGTTTCCTCTCCCAGGAAACTCAAGAGCAAAACTCCCACTGACCCAAATGAGCAGATCCAAGGAGAGCTCCTGTGTTTCCCAGAGGATTTGGTTAGCATTGCAGGAAGTCTGGCTTTTGTTAATTCCTTAGTAAATGTACATTGCAAGTCATATTTTAAAAAGATAGTCAAAACAGCTTGGAAAGTTTTCTTTGTTTTAAATATGATCAAGGCAAAGCACAAGTCTGAAAGTATTCCTGGGTGGACCTGTGAGTGCGGTACTGCTAGGGCAGCATGCATTAAACAGTGAAAGCAAGCTATAGCCATCCATAAACTCACCGAATCGTTTCCCAGTACTGGATATTTTGTGTTTGTAATGACAATTTCTGACCTCATCCTGCAAACACGCAAGTATTTGCATATTCTTGTGTTTATTGATATTGAAGGTGACAAGTCTGCTGAGTTGAGAGATGTATGCGTGCACTCAGGTACCTAGGGAATTCGGATTTCAGGGGCACAAAATGGAGGATGCACCATATATAAGCAACTGGCAATGATAGTCACTTGTTAAAATAGTTTACAGTGGCCTGTGAGGCACAAGAAGGAACATAGCACAGCTTTAAATAAGTATAAAATTTTAGATTGTATATCCTATATTTTGCTGAAACGTGAAACTTGCACAATTATTTATGCCACAGATGAGTTGCATCTAATAAAAAAATTAAGTGCTGAAAAAAAATCAATCTTCCAGTTAAAACAATTCTCCATTTTCTTTCTGTTAGCCTATGAGACTGTACTTTCATTTAATGTCATGATGCTCTGTGACTACAGAAGTTACATATATTTATGAAAAAATGGACCAGTATATCAAATTAAATAGAATGTATGCACCAGGGAATATTATCCTGGAGTACTTGTCAATGGCATGAGTGTCGATCCGCATGCTGACGTATCTCTGGTTTTTCCTCCTGCCCGAGCCCCTTTCAGACCCCAGCGCCAGCTGCACCATCATTCGGTCTTGTTTGTCTCCATTCTCGGACACATAGTGCCCCAGTTCGTGCACATCCCCATCGTTGTAGCTGCCGTCCATCATCATGGGCCGAGGCTGAGGTAGGCTGCACGCACAGGGAAGCTGTGGACACAGGTAAGTGCGGGATGCTTTTGAGTTGTCTCCAGACATACACAGACGTCCCTTTTCTCCTTGCAAAAGCAAAGGAGGGGACAAGCCTGGGGAATTCAGGCTGCTGGGACACAAAAGGGAGAATGAGAGGATGGAGCTGGGCAGCAGCTTTTGCTTCTCTAGTTTCATGTCTGCAAGACACCAACACAGTCAGGGAAAG
>NW_010545550.1:25303-40866 GCF_000687285.1 Phaethon lepturus
TCATTTGGCCTAAGCACTGGTACCAGGGTGTAAATAAAGGTTGGATCTCTACCTTGAAGCTGAGAAAATTGGAGAAGACGGCAGAGGGAATCCGCAAGGAGGAATGTATGAGGCTTGCCCCAGTTGAAGACAAGAGCTTAGGCTGAAATTTTATGTGGTTATAATTTCATAAAGGCAGAAGGGGGAAATTTGGACCATTGTGTGTTAAGGCTAGACTGGAGAAAGGTGGGGGAAATCTGCCACGTTATCTGAAACCCTAAACGCAATATCCGTCTGGTGCTATTCACAGCTTTGTAACTTCAGTATCAAAAAATATTTAAAGGTAAAATCTTAAAACCCATCCCATTTATACAGACAGTGGAGGACTATACATAGAGGGAGTTAGCGTCCTCGGACTCTGAAGAAAGAGCAATGAGCTTGGGTGTGGGCTGTCTGCAGCAAATCTATATAACCCGGAATGCCTCACTGCTGGTGTCTTTCTGCATGCACTGCATCCTCCCCAGGCAGCTGAGAGCAGCACACTGCAGTTGCAAACTTTTGAACATTCCCAGACATTTGCCACACCTTTTCCCAGGGGCATAACGCTGCATCGGAGATAGAAAACCTCACCTTGTCCCGCAGTTTCCTCTCCTTCCGCTCTTGCACCGTAGTCAAGTAATTCACTGCTGCATATTCCAGCACTGAGAGGAAGACGAACACAAAACTAACCCACAGGTAAATGTCCACTGCTTTGATGTAGGAAACACGGGGCATGGAGGCGTTCACTCCAGTGATGATCGTGGACATGGTCAGCACGGTGGTTATCCCTGGGAACACACCAGCAGCGAGAGCCTGTGAGGCACTTTCCAACCAGACTCTTCATTGCAACTACAGCTGTCATTACAATTTCTGACATCTGAATTTACCTTGCAGTGTTGTTTGTCACATTTGAGTGATGATTTTCCCTGCCTGAGGGTCCAAGCAGCCTTGATTTCTAACTGGAGTTTTCTTGTCTTTTCAGTGAAAACAGCTCTAGTTCAGGTCGCAGGGTGCTGCTAGCCTGGTTCCCCACCACACCACCAGCTTCCCACCCCACAGCCAGGCAGCAGCACTTTGACCCCATGCTGGCTGCACCCCATCTTTGGGCTCAGGACAGTCCCTGGAGGGGTACAAGTACACTGAGTTGGACTCAATGATCCTTATGTGTCCCTTCCAAGTTGAAATATTCTATGACTCTATGATTCTGAGTATCTCAGTTTCTAGTTCAAGCCCTCCACAGCAGCCCATCTGCTGCTGCTGCTGCTGCTGCCACCAGGTTCCCCAGGCCTGTGTTTTTCAACTGCTCCCGGGGAGTCCTGCTTTGTGGGGAGTCACAGAAGTTGCCAGCCTGGTCTGTGCCTTCCCGGCAGCAAGAGCAGAGACTAATGGGGCCCCACCTTACACCATGGGTGAGCATGATGACATCAGCAAGGGTAGGAGCCCCTGTAGTTCAGTGTTATCCTGGCTCTGAGGGAGGTTCTCTGTGGCACTCTAATCTCCAGGGCCAATTATGTCACATTAATGATCCCTTTGAAAGGTGAAGCGATGCATATAAGCACCAAGGACTGAATTTACAGGAGTATCTAGGTGCTAAAAAGTACTGCTAAAGGCAGTGCCTACATCTCCTGAAAAGCCATGGCCCAAAGCCTTTTAATGATGTTTCAAGGCAATGGATGCTGTTTCTAAACACAGACACGGATAACTGTGTGGATGCCCCATTGCCATCTCTGCTATGCCTCTATATATCCTCTCCACCAAGGAATATAATTTTAACAGCAAATAAAATCCTGAGGTGTGTTGCCTGGAATAAGAGGAAGCATGCTTGGCCTCAAAGTCTGCAAAAATACAAGGGCAGCTAAGTCTGCTAAGGGCAAAGCATCTGCTTTAGAAGTTTTATGTCCATAGCACAGTACTGCTCCCATGGTGACTCCTCTGACATATGGCTTCATCTGTCTGAAAGATGCTGCAAAAGGGGAAGCTGACTCCCTCACACCGCACTGTAAACTCATTTAACAAGTTGAACAACACAGCTCAGCTGACTGTGTTACCTCCACCTTCCCTCCTCCAGCAAAACTCAATAAACTGAAGTTTTGTCAGGGCTGCTAATACTGGTTTTTGCCTTCTTGCTCACTGAAGTCCCTGAAGGATACTGACACTTTGGCTCTGTATGTGCCTTGTCTCTGTTAACAGCCATAAAAGCAGAGTGGGACGTTTGCTCTCTGATTTGCACTGCGTGCAGCTAGCGCTTGTGCAAGCAGGCGAGGCAATTCGCTTGGCAGCGCAGGGCAGATGGAGAGCAGGCACCAGGGCCAGTCCCCTTCACTGGCACACGTGCGTGGCATGGCTGATTTCTGTGCCACAAGGCAATGCAGGGGCAGCGCACAGCACAGAGGATTTCGTCTTGATGGTCAAGGCTGCAGTTGCAGTAACTGTCTCTTAGGTCTGCTGACTACAAGGTTGTTCTTACCTAATGGGACTCTGGCAGGAACTGCTCTGCGATCAATCCAGAAAGACACCCAGGACAACATGACCATGAGGGTGGCGGGGAAGTAGGTTTGGAGCAAAAAGAAGAAGATGTGTCGGCGTAAAGTGAAGTTTATGTAGAGGCGATTGTACCACCCTGTATAACAGTGAGAAGGAAAAAGAGAAGTCACACCAACATCAAACTGCTTTCAGATAAGGCGATGTTGTGTCAGGGGAATAGCACCTCATTTGCTTTTAGAAAAACACGGTTCGTGACCACAGACCATTGCAGTTTACAGAAAAGACTCCTTACTGAACCAACTATCAAAGTCAAAACATCTTTCAGGACCAGGTCTTCCATAGAAGATCATATAACCTGTGCACCCAGAGAGTTTAATTCATGTTAAGGCTTGGTGTGTTCTTGAAGAGTGATTGCCTTTCCAGACCATATAGCCATCAAGATGGAAGTCTGTGTCAGGGACAGCAGCCTCAACATGAAAGAGAGGGCAGGTCTGATGGGCCACAGGGAGACCTCCCAATGGACAATCCTCCATGGCCAAGGTTGAGAGGGATGGTTTGCACCACTTCTTCTCCCAGCCCACCCTCTGGCAGGCACTCCAGTACACACCTGTGCTGCTGTAGAAGGCGAGCTTTGTGGTGGTGTGAAACTCCTGGATGAGGAACTGGGACAGCGATATCCTCTCATCTGTTTTTAGGGAATCGTTCCCATTCTTCCAGTAGAGCATGAGGTCGTCTTCAGTGTAGGCATCTAGGGAAGCAGAGCAAACCTCGGTGCAATGCACTGAGCCAGCTGCTATCGCACCCACAGTCCGGGGTGTGCCCACACACCTTCCGGGCTACCTGTGAGATCCTGGTTGAAAGGGCCAGATGCCACCACCCAGCTGAGAACCACAACAATGGTGAGTACAACTGTGGCAAGGAGTGGACTAGCTCATTAACACAGCCCTTGATCGTGATGCCTGGTGCATTTTATAAACAATTTTGTTTCTCTAATCACAATTTTGCACACATAACCCATATGTCAGGTAACCCACCACATCAGAACTTGAAAACCTGTCCCTTCTAAATGTCCTAAAATCAGAAGCAAAGGAAAGGAGACTTAGAGGAAAAAGCCTGCTTGGGATAACAGGAGGAACAATCTATCAGTGGTCTGAGGCATGCAGGAAGAAAAACTCTTGGGTAAAATTTCTGCCTGTGATGTACACATGAACATTACAGGTCTTGGGTTTTTAACACATGTGGAAATATAGTAATGTTAATACTTTCAGATGGGTTTAGCAGCAGTTCCTTCCAGACAGGGAGAAAAAAACACGCATAAATATATTAAAACAGAGTAATATAATTTCTTATTGCAAGCTTAAGAAAAAGAAGAAAAAACCTCCTAAAAAGCTAGAAGTTTAAAATGTCGCTGTCTGAAATCTAGCCAATTCCTACGTGTGTCATATTTGGGACAAAGGAGCTACATGTGTGTATAAGCTGGGTTTATCTCAAATAAGTGTGAGGAACGTAAGAGGGAGGCAGTTAATGTCACTGCTCTGTCATGGTTTCTACACCATGGATGAGCAGATGGTGCATGTGAAGGGCGTCAGGCCATTTATTTATGTGTTTGAGGGCACCTGGGCACGTGGGTGCTGCTGGAGACTCCTGACCTACAGGCAAGTGGCCCAAGTCCTCTGGTGATGGGGTGGCAGCAGGGCAGCCTGGCTGGCTTTCGGGGACACTGGCAAGGCAGCTCACAGCTAGTGTTTAAAAACACTGTGTTGTTGCAAACGCCATCCAATTCTAGTGAAAAAATATGGGCAAGGAGTTTTTCTTAGAGTTGAAGTCTGCTGACTTTAGTTAGAGCTCCCATGAATGTAGCAGCAGTTTAATTATTGGTATAATTATTGATATAATTAAATAAAGTTTGGGCATCCATGGAGGGGAGGCTACACCTCCACTTTACTTACAGCTTTCAATCTCCAGGGAGCACGTCTGTGTGTCCAGGGGAAAGCGACTAAAATCCATATTGCACATTGCTGTTACTGTAACTCTAGAAATAAAAAAAAACCACTCCATTAAGAATTTGTCTTCTTATGTGATTGAAAAATAGTAAAGCTGTGAGTTTGATTTTTTATTAAGTAACTATCTGGCCAGTAACAGTCCATTGAAAATAAATACCTTCCATCCAGCTAAAGCCATTCCACTTTAGGTAAAACCATTTCTTCTTCTCAGCAAACTAGTGTTAGAAAAGATGACTAGAAAGTTAGGCCGTTACAACTTGCTACTAGATGACAAAAATACTGGAGAAGAAAATAGGAAAGGGCAGAGAGGGCACTTCTTCCTCTTTGACTATCAGCCAACATCTTTCTGCAGAGACCTGTGCTTTCAATGGATGCTTTGTACAATAAAATAATTGACATTTATCAAAGCCATGAGGGATGCAGGTGGCTTTGTCCACACACCGCGAATTTCCAGCTGCTCAATGAAAGCTCAGTGATCACCGCTGGGTATCAGCCACCAGAGGGCCCAGGCAGTGCCTCGAGTAAGGGCTGGAGCCGGTATGCAACCGAGACCACTGAAGTGCTCTGCCCCATCAATCAAAAGCTCTGGTCTTGCTATAGCCTGATTGTCTCATTTTTAATAGTACAATTTTGTGTTTGCACTGGAAACATCTGTAACTCTTGACTCAGCTGTCTTGAACTCTAGGGAAGTAAATGAAAATAGAAGTATAAATCATACTGAGGAAATAATGAATTATAGCAGGGCTAATGGTAGACAGATGTCTGTCACATAATGATAAAAACAAGGTGCAGTCCCTTATGTTGGTAGTCCTTTTGCATGTGCAGGTTCCCACTGATGTTGCTTTCCTATCTGAATTTAGTCCTTGAGTGAAAGTGCTTGGCTCAGATTTGTTGTTTAAGTGCCAGTGAGGTCTATAGAGGTTTCCAAGACAAGACAAAGTCTGGCAAAGAACCTTGAAAAGACAGACACCAAAGAAAAAATATGCAGGCAAAGGCATTCAGCAGAGGCAGGCAGGCAGTAATGACCCACTTGCTCTTAAAGGGGAGATCATTCATACTTGCCTAGCATTCATACAACACTCCAACCTGCAGTCACTGAATAAAATAATAAAATTCTGTCAGTTTTGCTATTCAAGACTTTCACCACCATTTTGTGCAGGATAATTGTTTAAGCACAAGACTGTGTATGGCAGGATCTGTGCAGTTTGATATTCTTCTGTTCCCACCTTCTTTAGACAACCATAAATGCTTGCAACACAGATGATTGTTTTCATGCAGCTAAATGAAAGAGCACATAGGCATGCATGCTATAGCTGAACTTTATGTCATTTTATTATCCTTTTTAATTGTACTAAGGACCTGAGCAAACATTGTAGAGGCCTAAGGAACACCTGAACCTTGTCTAATACGGTGAGTGAAGAAAAAGCTTTAATAATGAGAAGGCAGACACTGTTCAGGCTGTGAATTCAAACGAACAGTAAGATTAAAATATCAGAGAACAAGAAAATTCTTGCAAACTGATACCCCACAGGGAATCAAGAATTGCTTTTCTTGCGTTCGTTTCATAAAATCATAAAACACCTCATGACAGGCTCAGCTATACCTCTGCCAATCCTAAGGTTGCTGTCTAACATGCCCTTAAAGACCTCCACAGCCTTCTCAAGCATTGTGTTCTGCAACATGATCATTAGTTAAAGTTAAATCTATGCATCTTGCTGCTATTGACCTCCTATCAGTGAGATTTACCTTATTTTTTGTCCTTCAGAATACATTATCTATCATCTGATACTTTGTTTATTTATCATGAATTTTGCTATTTCATTGCCTTGGAGGTGATGTCGACATTCTTGCATCAGAATATTGTACAGCAATTTCCTCTCTAATAGGTTTTTATGGGTCATTTGGCAATACTTCTTTTCTAACTGGATGGAGCTACAGCCAAGAAAAACAGACATATTTGATTTTAGTTTCTTTTGGAGATTGACAGATGCCCTTACTTAGCATCGCCAAGCATGAAAGTAACAATTAGAAAGAAGAAAAATAGCTTTTAATCATCTTCAGCCTTATGGTCAGCAACATTCAAGGGAAGTAGGTGTCTAAGCTGGAAGCAGCAACCCTGAGCCCACCGCCCCACCCCTTGCCTCTCACTTCACAGTTCCCCAACACTGACAGCTCAGGGGTGCCCCTGCTTGCAGCTACGGACATCCCCAGGCATCTGGTGTCTGCTGCTGCACATTCCCAAGAGGGTCTCCATGTGGGTTGGACTGAGGGTCTCAGTGTCTCATTGACACCTAACACCCCACAAAGTTTCACAGACTGAGCCTACCTACCTGGCCTGTTTGTGCTGAGGAGGGGGATGTCAGAGGAAACCTTGAGAGCAGTCTGTGAGATCCTGTGTTGTTTTTTAATCACCTCCTTGTTTCTGACACCCCCCCATACACCTGCATTACTCTGGAGCAGGAACTATCTTCCTCTCAAAGCTGATCCATCAGTTGGAAAATAAGGGAGAAAGCCAGGGTTAGCATCATGCCTCAAACTAGAGGACAAAACTCCTGCTTGTTCCCACACCCCCTTCAAGGAGCTTTCATGCATTTTACATGAAGTAGTGCACAAAAAGCACAAAGAGTCAATGTCAAGTGTTTGGGTTGCTCTAGGCATACATGTGAGTCATCTTTGCTCTGAAGCTTGTCGTTTCATGTGCTGAAGGATGCTCAGTCTGTCTTGTTGTTTATACTAAAGCTAACGTCATAAAGTTGTTGTCAGTATAACTTATACTTCTTCATAATTACCTTACAAATAGAAATGCACATTTTGTTAGGCCCAGAGACTTTGTTGTATAGTGAAGTAAATAACTACAGCTGCTCTGGACTTCTGTTTATTACTAGATATTGCCCTTTTCCTTAGATAGTGCTTTGCCTCTTCTGGATATCGCAGCCCACTGGTCCCCAGTGAACTGCTCCAAGGGGCTGACCCATCCGGCTGCAGCTTCCCAACAGCAGGAGCAGGGGCTAACTATGCATACAAGGTGAAGGGACACTGGTGGAACCAGCAATGCTGGCGTCCTGCGACAGGCACTTAATGAACTCACACAGGGACTCAGATGTCAGTGGATAGTCAGCACATTCATTCTTTTTTATATTTTTTTAGTATGAAGTTATGCAAGAACAAAATACAGAAATCAGTTACACTGTTTTCTCTCTCCACTAATAGCTCACACTGACTGAATGCAGCTTTACCTGAGGCTATAAAGTACCTTCCCATCTGGCTGGACCCGCAGCATGACGTTGTCTGTGGTGGTGTCGTGGATGAAGGAACGCTTTGAATGGACAAAGAACATGTCGGGGACCCAGATTTTCTTCACCAGCCTGCCATCGAAGGTCATGCTTTGGTTGTTGGTGCTGGGGAAGGATAGCCTCTCGTCTTTCCAGTAGTGCCTCAGATAAAGTGTCATGGTGAAGTCCTGCAACAAAGAGGTCTCTGTCACAACTTAACGCCTTATCTGCATAGCATTGACTTCTCCTCTCTGGGGCAAACCACAAGCTATAAAGCACCATTCCTGAAGGCACATCTGCTCCCTGAGCTGCAGGGGACACAACCAGCTGCAGCTTGTTCATTCCTCGGGTCAGACCAACTTACTGGGTTCAGAAATCAGAGCCCATCCAGGTGGCAAATCCACCTTTGAAATGCAAACGTTGCATTTTGGTGTCTGCAACCCCCTCCAAGGACCAAAAGGCAGACAAGCCGAGGCAGCGGTAGCTGGAGAGTGCTGCCAGTCACTCATTTCCCCAACCCTATCATGCTGCATTTCTGGATCCCACAGTGAAGAAGCGTTTGCTGCCCGCACTGCCCTCCGCACTGCTCTGGCAACTACTTCCCGCCGGGCAGCTGGAGGAGCGTGCTGCAGTGGGAGCTCTTCCTCCAGCACAGCCACTGAAATTTTTTTGACTCAGTATTTGACCAAAGTAGTTGGGTTTTTTTCCTCTTTCTCCCCAGATATTGTACTCTTAAATCTGAGGAACTCTCCTTCTCTTTGAGCTCTGTTGTATTTGGAGCCTGACCCCAGAGGCACGTACACTTGGGTTTGCCTTTTTCCTTATTTCAAAGGAACCCTTTACATATCTAAAGATAAGCTCATGCACAAAGAGCTTATAAGCATGGTATCTTCCACTGTAATGTAATGTATTGCCCATAAACTCAGGGAAGTGTCTAAGACTGATCAGTCTGCCCTGGTGACTGGAGTAGAGGAGGCCAGGTGGGTTTGGGATGGCTTTTTGAAATTATTAGACATTTGCATTTTTTTCTCCACAACACTTTCCAAGCATTTTGAAATATGAGGGTTTCTGCAGTCCTTTTTCCGTAGAAGTAGTTTGTTAACTGCAGCCTGTGCTATTATTACACTAAAGGCCAATATAATTCTTGGAAATGCTTTATACCACATCCAGCTGAAGCTCCCAAAGCCACTGACCAGGTAATTTCTTCTTTTTCATTTGATCTGTTCTATAGCATTTTTTAAACACCTTTCCCCTGTATTCAAATTTAAAGAAGATCGTTCTGGGAAACCTCTTACATTGACTCCTATCTGTTAATGTATCCTCTAAACAGTAATAAATTGGCAGGTGTTTGTTCTTCAGAGAGAAGACAATGCCACACTTTTTTGCATGAAGTTACATTAATGGTTGCTGTGGAAAAATCAAGTATTGTCAACTTTCATTAGAAATTATTTATTAACACTAGATTTGGGCTATTAAACTTGGAATCACAATATTTTATAATGCATCATCTGAAAATCCCCCAAGCAACAATCATAATATTTCCCTCTTCTTTCGGTCCACTTCTCTGAGACACTCCCATTATGTTTGCAAATGATTTCCCAGTTCTGAGTAACAATCTGTCTTTTCCTTCTTTCCATTTTTCCTCCAGATAAAACAGCTGCCCCTTACACCTTGCAAAAGCTCTGTTAGTTTCAGGGTCAGTGGTCCATAATAGCTATTTATAAATTTTTTAATTAATTGGACAAGAAGAATCTGATTTGTGACATCCTAATGAAGTTTTATAACGTCCTCTATTATTTTACCACTTTCTTGTAAATAGTCAGAAAGTAGGAGAAAAGGAAAGATTGATATATCTAACTCCTCAAGCTTAAATTTAGGACAAAGTTAAGATCTCTCTCACTGATGTCTCTTCATTTGAAAAGCAAGAAACGATCTTGCAAAGCACCAGAGCCTTTTTCTTTAAAGCTGCACGAGTTAAAAAGAACTGGTTTGGACAATATAGTCTTCTCCATCATTATTTTGCAAACAGTCAAAACTGACCCTGAATGTTTTTTTTACCTGAGGCCATACAGTGCTTTTCCCTTGTTGCTGGGCATTTGTATCATGATGTTGCACGAGGAGCAAAAACCGGAGGAAAGTCTCTCAAAATCACAATGCTTGCTTAAAAAATGAGTACTGTGTTGTTTTGTTTTTGCTTTAAAATCCTGAATGTTAAATTCTTTCCCTTTGCCTTCAAGCGCTGAAGCTTTTCAGGGGCTCTCTGGCCACCTTCACAAAGTTTCTCCTCAACGAGAAAGTCTGGCACCACCCCAGGAGAAGCAAAGTCCCCATGGCTGGTGGTCAGGGTGCCAAGAGCCCGGGAGACAGGGGTGCAGCTGGAGGGCTCCCCAGGGCTGGGGAGAACGTGCATCCTGATGCACCCTGGCTTTGAAACCCTGCTGCACCCTGCGAGTGGTCAGTTGACTGCAGATATCCCGGCCTGCTCGAAAGCTGAAATTGGTGCAGTGAGAGGAGCCCGGCTGGCCACGGCGTGCAAGGTCTCCGCACCCGCTTGCAGCAGCGGCGTGCAACTGGGGGTGGCTGCCAAATGCCAGCTGTGCTGCCACACAACCGTGCTTCTGGCTTAGACACGGGAGGAGGCTGGGCACAGGCTTTTTAACCTTGTGGCCGTTGTTAATTAAGAGCACAGAGAAGTTGGGACTTTCTGTGAGAGCTTCAGAGATGTTTCATACATTTGTTGGAACAGCAAAACATTTTGAAAAGTATTCTGTATTGGGGTGTGATTTTTTTTTTTCCCCTCTTCCAAAGCAAAAGCTGAGCTGCTTAGAGACTCTGGGGGTGCTCTACAGGGTAGGCCTGAAAAGCTGTGGGTCTTGAAAGGGTAAATAAATTTGGTGTAGGTCTTGTGGTGTACATGCAGGGCCACCTCTTGCTCTCCTTCTGTGCTCCTGCTCTCCTACATGGGCTGTTGTTACATGTCATGTATGCATGGAAAATCTCCTGTAGAAATAATATCTTACTTTCAGCAGTGTTTTGAGCTGAAAATATCCCTCCAGCAAAAATCATCAAGACCAAAACTCACTCCACTTTGAGAGCATTTGAAAACTGACCATTTTCACATTACTAATCATACGGTAGGAAACAAAAGACAGATACTCAGTAAGAAATTCAGCCTGTGCGGAGCACCAGCACCTGCGTGCCCCTGAAATCCTTTTTCAGCATCAGCATGAGGATTCAGGAAGGACCAACAGAGCTTTATGCTGGTCCCCAGCACATAACGGGGTTGATACAACTGCTAATGGGCTGAAGGCAGGTTCTGGAGAAATTTCTCCCCTCTGAGCTCATTCTGGCTGCCCTGTCAACAGCAGGATATACCAGTCTGAACCCTCTCAGGATGGCTACATGGTGTCTGATTGAGAGCTAGTTGCTCCCTGACCACCTCAGAGCATGGCCAAGGTGAGGCTGCAGAATATCAAGCGCCTTAAAACTAACACATTAATTGTCTCCTCAGAGATTTTAAATGTGTTATCACTTCTTAAGAAAATGTAAAAATCCAAATTCTTTGGGGCAGTTTTGGCAGTGTTGTATCATTTTGTCCTAGAGAAAAGAAAATGTCATATTTCTTCCTTTTGCCTCAAAGGAGATGAAATAGTAGCATGAGGTCAATAGAAGTAATTGTTGGCCAATTCAGAGCAAACCTGAATCTGCCTTCCACAGGCTGTGGAGTCTCCATCCTTGGAGGTATTCAAACCTCACAGACACGGCCAGGGCAGCTTGCTTTACCCAGCCCTGCTCTCAGCAGGGGTTTGGGCTCGATGGACTCCAGAGGTCCCATTTGACCCTAGCCCTTCTGTGACTCTTACCATGTCCACCTCAGAAATGCTGTCCAGACTTTCAACTTGGACATCTACCCCAACAGGAATTGCAGGGCCTGGGGAGGGGGAAAAAAGAGAAAGCATAAACCTGGTGAGACAAAGTAATCCTCTGTCTTTCGTATCATAGGGATAAAAATAGATGTTCAGTTTGAAATAGAAACAACAGTAAACTAACTGAAAATTAAAAAGTTTGGAATTAATAACAAAAACATCCTAATAATCAAAATCAACAATGAGACTGACCTATTACTGACTTTCTCTTTTTATTGTGTCATCTTACACATGTCCCTTCAAAATTTCAAAGCTAGTGCTTAGGTCCAGGGCTCGCCAGCTGGGTGCCCTGCAGAGCACCCATTCACGCGGAGAGCAGCAGTGGTGCACCTCAGGGGATGTGGGAGGGTTACTCCAAATTTTTCCCTCACTACTTCTGCTCCCATCTTTGCCTAACAACATCTCTTAGAGCTACTCAATGTACTTAGCTTTCACATCACGCAGTGCTTGACTGTAGAAAAGACAGGGTGATGGAAGGGGATGTGTAACAGGACACAGGCATGTGCCACTGAAACTAGGGATTCCAAGGGGAAGTGTTGGGCTGTGACCCCACATAATAGGGATTTTGATCTTTTTTTCCTCCTCCAGGCTTTCACTAGCTCCTCACATACCTCTGGCAATTACAGTACAGGAGCTCTGTCAAGGTAAATAGTGCTCATGTTAGCAGACTGCTATGAAACTGAAACCTTTTTAAATTAATTGAACATGCTGGTATTTGGTATATTGAGAATTTAGCAATAAAATCTTCTTCCATCAGAGTATATAATGGTATCCTGGATTTGAATGACCATCTGTCAGCCAGAAAGGGTAGATAAATTACAACATTCTCTAATCCGATGGGCTGAAAGAAAACGTGTTCTCCTTCATCCATTTCCCTGAAAGCTTAGGTTGCTCTAGCACACAGCCACAAAACTGTGAGCAAGCATTAACACATGGCAGTCAAAATACCTTCTTTTGGATTATAAATGAAATGGACAGGTCAGTAAGCATGGTACATGATTTGATTATAACTTTAAAAAAGGAGGGGCACACCTGCCAGGCTCACCTCTGTGCCTGCCAGGCTCACCTCTGTGCCAGGGAAGATCATGGAACAGCTCCTCCTACAAGCTATGTTAAGGCACATGGAGGACAAGGAGGTGATTCAAGACAGCCAGCATGGCTTCACCAAGGGACAGTCTTGCCTGACCAACCTAGTGGCCTTCTATGATGGAGTGACCACATCAGTGGACAAGAGAAGAGCTATGGATGTTATCTATCTGGACTTCTGTAAAGCCTTTGACATGGTCCCCCACAACATCCTTCTCTCTAACTTGGAGACATATGGATTTGATGGGTGGACTATTGGGTGGATGAGGAGCTGGTTGGATGGTCACATGCAGAGGGTTAGTGGTCAATGGCTCAATGTCCAGATGGAGATCAGTGACGAGTGGTGTCCCTCAGGGGTCTGTATTGGGATCAGTACTCTTCAATATCTTCATCAATGACATGGACAGGGGGATTGAGTGCACCCTCAGCAAGTTTGCAGATGACACCAGGCTGAGTGGTGCAGTTGACATGCCTGAGGGACGGGATGCCATCCAGGGGGACCTGGACAAGCTCAAGGAATGGGCCTGTGTGAACCTCATGAAGGTTGAACAAGGCCAAGTGCCTGCTGCCTGCCTGCGCTGCCTCCTGCCTGCCTGCGCTGCTGCCTGCCTGCCTGCGCTACTGCCTGTGCTGCTGCTGCCTGCCTGCACCACGGCTTGCACTGCTGCCCACTTACCTGCTTGCTTGCCTGCACTGCTGCCTGCACACCCACAAACCACCTGCACTGTTTCCTGCCTGCCCATAACACTGCCTGCACAGCTGCCTGCACTGCTGCCCATGCTGCAGAAAGCAAAGATGTGAGAACCCAAAACAGTCATAGCAAAAACTGTATTATGTTTGTGATTTTGTAGAGGCTTTCCTCTTTTATGGATGTATCTAATATGTTAGTAGATACACTTATTAGTAGATAAGTTAGTAGATCGTTAGCCAGTAAGAATACAGGCTGGGGGATGAAGGGATTGAGAGCAGCCCTGCCCAGAAGGACTTGGGGGTACTGGTGGATGAAAAGCTGGACATGAGCTGTCAATGTGTGCTCGCAGCCCAGAAGGCCAACCATCTCCTGGGCTGCATCCAAAACAGCATGGCCAGCAGGTCGAGGGAGGTGATTCTGCCGCTCTGCTCCACTCTGCTGAGACCCACCTGGAGTCCTGCATCCAGCTCTGGAGCCCTCAGCATAGGAAAGACCTGGACCTGTTGGAGCGGGTCCAGAAGAGGCCACAAAAATGATCAGAGGACTGGAACACCTGTCCTATAAGGACAGGCTGAGAGAGCTGAGTGTTCAGCCTGGAGAAGAGAAGGCTCCGGGGAGACCTTATGGCAGCCTCCCAGTACTTACAGGGCTCTTCTAAGAAAGATGGGGACAGACTTTCCCAGTACTTAAAGGGTACTTATAAGAAAAATGGGGATAGAGTTTTTAGCAGGGCCTGTAGAGACAGGACAAGGGGTAATGGTTTTGAAATAAAAAAGTAGGCAGATTTAGACTACATGTAAGGAAGAAATTTTTCACAAGGAGGGTGGGGAAACTCTTGCACAGGTTGCCCAGAGAGGTCGTAGATGCCCCATCCCTGGAAACATTCCAGGTCAGGTTGGACGGGGCTCTGAGCAGCCTGATCTAGTTGAAGGTGTCCCTGCTCACTGCAGGGGAGTGGACCAGATGGCCTTTAAAGGTCCCTTCCAACCCAAGGATTCTACGATTCTGTGATTGATTCTATGATTATGCAGACACATCGCCAAAGTGAGACGATAGTAAGACGAAATCTTAGAATTTCCCCATCATCTGGGAATAAACATATGGTGTATTTACAGATTTTTGTCAGAAGAAAGTGTCACTGAATACCAGCAATATTATATTGCCTGTAATCGCATTTCCATGCCTTTGACTGCGCTACTTGCTCACCCAAGGAAGAAGGCTCTTTCACTGCACCCCATCCCCCCAAGCATGTCATGAATTCACATCACAAAATAGCAAAGATGAGAGGCAGAAAAGGCTCTGCTTGTTAATCTGCTTGTTCACCTGAGCCCCTGTTACAGAAGTAACATATGAAGAAGTGACAGTGTAAAACAGGAACAGTGACAAATGCGCACGTTTCATACCTCCAAAACCGGGTCTCATGCTGAAGTCATGGTCGTCTATTCGCAGCAGCTGCTCTGACTTTGTCAGCGGAGATTTAGTAATGTCCGGGCTTCGTTTTAGGATTGGGCTACCAGGGAGAGAGAAGCACAGCTATGAGCCCCGAGCGGTGCCCGTGAGAAGTAACGCGCCCGCTTCACTCTGTTACCCCTTAAACCGTTTACCCCTTAGACCATAACCATGCAGTTGCTTGCAGCGGTTGTCAGCGTGTCATTAAAAACGATTCCTGCACTCAACACACAGCTTAGGCACCTGTGACAATCCTGGCACCGAGGAAACATGTTTTGTGACGTTTTGTCTCTGTAAAATTATCTCTGCTTAGAGCCCAGTTTGGAGACAATCATTCAAACGCGTGGGCTGGAGGAATAGTGCGCGGAGATAAGGGGGGAAATGGAAATGGGGGAAGCATTTCAGATATTGATTTATGATGGGGCATGAGGCCAGGAATTAGGGCTACTGTCTCTCAAAGAAGCTACTGGCTGCTGCCCAGGAACAAAATGGGAAGCAGGCCGGGGGGCAGGCCACCCCTAACTTGGGATAAAATGATTAGCTCCTGCCCCGGATTTCTAACGAGGATAAAAAGGAGCATTAAAGTCCTAGGAAGTCTTGGGGCATTAAAGAGACTGGGAGGGTCATTCCAGAA
>NW_010545551.1:0-8019 GCF_000687285.1 Phaethon lepturus
TCTCGCATGTTCTCACTCCTCTCTCTGGCTGTAGTTGTGCAGCAGTTTTTTTGTCTTTCTCTTTTTTGTCTCTGTTCCCCAGAGGCACTACCACTGTCACTGATGGGCTCGGCCTTGGCCAGCGGTGGGTCCATCTTGTATCCGGCTGCATTGGCTCCGTCGGACACAGGGGAAGCTTCTGGCAGCTTCTCACCGAAGCCACCCCTGCCGCACCCTGCTACCAAAAACTTGCTACGCAAACCCAGTACATATGTGTGCCAGTGATCTGAAAGAGAAGGCAGATGATATCTGCATCAGTGTTATGGATGATAACAAACTGGGGGAAACAGTAATGTTTGCAGGCAGGATTAGTACTCAGAGGGACTTAGGTTACAGATGTGGGCTGACAAGAACTTCTTGAAACTCAACAAGAAGAAATGCTAACTCCTGCCCCTGGAAGGATGAGCCCCTGCAACAGCACAGGCTGGGGACATGGTGGCGTTGGATTAATGGTTGGACTTGATGATCTTGAAGGTCCTTTCCAACCTAGTGATTCTGTGATTCTGTGCCTGAGGAGCAGCTCTGTGGGAGAGGTCCTGGCGTTCCTGATGGGGGCAAAGCTGAGCATGGGACTGGAGGGACACCAGTAGCATAGAGGTCAGCAGCACTCGGGGCTGTAGGAACAGAGGCAGAGCCAGGACACCCAGGAAAGGGTTTATTTCCCTTTACTTGGCATTTCTTGGATCACATCTGCAATATTGCCTCCAGTTTTTCCCCCTCAGATGCAGAAAGACACCAATAAACTTGAGTGAGTTAATGAAGGCCACCGATACGGTGGTGGATGGGGTACTTGACCTGCAAGGAGGGTCTGTGGAGCTGGGTTTATTCAGTGTGGAGCAGAGATGGCTTCAGGGAGACCTAACAGCAGCTCCCAGTGCCTACCGGGAGGTCAGTGAGGAGATGACGTTTGGCTTTTTGGTTACCTATCTCTTCTCCCTGGTATGCAGTGACAAGATGCGTGGGAATGGTTCAAAGCTGCCTCAGGGCAGGTTTAGACTGGACATTAGGAAGCATTTCTTTACCAAGATGGTAGTCAAGGACTGGAACAGGCCTCCTGGAGAGGTGGTCAATGCCCCAAGCCTGTCCATGTTCAAGAGGCATTTGGACAATGCCCTTAATAACATGCTTTAACTTTTGGTCAGCCTTGAAGTGGTCAGGCAGTTGGACTAGATTATCTTTGTAGGTCCCTTCCAACTGAAATAATCCAATCTCATCTAATCTAACCTAATCTAACCTATCCTATTCTACCCTATCCTACTCTATCCTACTCTACCGTACCCTACCCTACCCTACCCTATGTTATGCTATGCTATGTTATGCTATGCTATTCCATTTTTGCAGTGGTGCAGGGGGGGAGATGACAGAGAATGGACAAAATTTGGCACTGGGAGATACTGACAGAAGGAAATTTTTTTTCACCATGGTAACAGTCCAGAGATTGTAGGATGGAGGTTTTCAGGGCTCGGCAGGACAAATCCCTGAGCAGCCTGATCTGAATTCAGTGTAGACCTTCCTTTTAGATTAGACTAGAGCCCCCTCTGAATTATTCTGTGGCACTGTGATGTTCGTTGCCAGTCTTGCTTCTGGAATTAATGTAGTTCTGGTGTTACTATGCAAACAAAGAGTGTATAACTTGAAGGAGGTTCAAAGATCCAAAAGCAGGGATTAAAGAAACTCCCAGAAAAACATCCCTCACCATTGTCCTGGTTTCAGCTAAACCACGACAACCATGAAATGTGACTGATGGTTCATCAGTTAGCTTACATATGTAAGCATGAGCAAACTTACTAATAGTAGGCTCTTTACACTATAACAAGATTATTTGGGCCTGTTTAACTATTTGTGAATGAACATGCCAATTGATATGTGCCCTTAAAATCAAAGAGGAAAATTGTGCATCTAATTGCATAAACCTTGTATGTAAATTTAAGTACCGAGGTTACTCACAGAGATAATACTGGTTAGAGAGAAAGACCAACAGAAATCAACAAATAAACCTGTAGTCTAAATTGATTTGGTTAGGTTTGCCGTTTTCCAGGCATTGCTAAGAAAGGTTGCATGCCTGGGTACAACACGTCAAACTAATGAGTAGCTGCAGAAAGTATCCAAGTAATTTGTGATTAGTTATCAGACGCAGTGTATCAAGGCGCTCACCTGAGTGCGTAGCTATTTTCCATCACTGGAAATCTGCAGTGAAGGCTGCTGGTTGTGCAAAGGTTTGCTCTAGTTGGGCTCTGACTGCAGGACATGAAGGAGGGAAGTCTTATGACTCCTGGCATACACAAATTCAGGTTAGTTTGTCACTATAAAGCCTCTGGACATGTTGGCAGGGCCAGCAGAGAGAAGGGACGGTGTCGCTGATGTGTCTGTGAGGAGGCTACAGGCACAGTATTTTGGAAAAACTTATCTTGGTTGAGAGGAAATATGGCCACTACAACATGTTGACTTCCAAACTATGAGGCTGTTCAGTCCTTATCACTGAAGGACAGGCTAAAAGCAAGGCTAATGTTGTTTAGTATTTCTTGAGAGACATCTTAATTTCTTAAAGTCACCATTAAGCAATTATGTCCCCTTACCCAGTACATAAAAGGACATAATTTCTAAAAACTGTGTTGATGATAGGATAGCACAGAAATAACTCATTTTCACAGTTAAGCAGCACTTTAGAGCTACAATCCATCAAATTTCTACAAAGCTCTGTAAGTGGACTTCACATTGCAAAACTATGGTGCTGGATTTATTCTTCATCCATGAGCCTCTTCTGCATAAATATTCAGAGTAGTTTCCATGGTTATGCCTATACCTGTAAATTAAACAGTGTCAAGCCGTGGGCACGTGCAGGGGTGTGTGCTCAGCTTCACTGTTAAGTTGTTAACCCAGTCCTAGCAGAGCTTTGGTTTGCTGCAAATAATGCTTTCCAAGAAAATACTCAGGTGAGGCTGGGGGAACAGCACAAGCCAGGGACAGTGCCCAGTAAACGGCCTGAATGCAGCTGCTCTGTTTTTGAAGATAAGAGCGTTTAGCCAAAAGGATGGAAGTTGTGCTAGGCAATTGGCCTCCAGGCTGGAGAATGGTCCCTGGCCCATTTCATTTACTAGAATAGACATAGCCCTGGTTGTTGTGTTCACAAATATGTCCTTAGCAATTTGGGATCCCAGTGATAGTCTCATCTGCTGCTCGGCCACCTCTGGCTGTTGGTCCACAAAGTTGCAGTCCTGTGAAGGGCAGACGCTGTGCTGCATATTGTCTTTGTGTAACTTGGTGCTGTTACAGTGCAAAAGGACATCCTGAGCTGCCACCTGTGCAAATGAAAACTTGTTCCAATTAACACGTATAGAATGAACACGGCACCAGATAATTATGGGAGGATATCTTTGGAAGAATAAAAAAAGTATTTTTCTTTGGAAAATCAATGTCCTCTCACCCTACCTCTTTAACAAGTGTTCATACCTGTCATTGCAGTCTTCCCGTTGAGACCACACGTCCTCCTCCTCAGGCTATTAACTGTCTCTTTTCATTTGCGTTGCCATGCCATAAAAAAAGAAAACAAACACTGTGGGATCACAAATGTGGCCATAATTCTTTATCATGCAATTTAAAGCAGAAGCTAATAACAAGGAAAATGACTAATACTTGAATAAGTTGCTGCATATACAAACAGTGCAATAATTGTCTTTCAGTCTGAACAAAAAGATAATAAAAATGTTTTACAGTGCTCCTTAATTGTACCAAAAATTGAAAATCAAGACTTTATTGCAGAAAAAGGAAGCATTAATCTGTCTGAGGGCCATTTTGTGGAGAATGCTTCCTGGGGAGGTGTGGTGATAATTACTTATCTTTAATAGGTTTCTGGCTTGTGGAACCAAAATATGGTGGCGAAGGTGGTATAGGGGTTATTTATGAGCCCCTAAGCCACCATGCTCCATTACATCCCACATCTAATGTGACTTGCAGGTCTGCATTTTCAGTGTGTTTGTTTGGGTCCCTTTTAGCATCCAGCTGTTGCAGGTATTCAAAGGAAATATGCTGGCTGAGCCATTCCACAATGTCACGTGAATATGTTGCTTTCCTCTGCCAAGCACCACGCTGGCAGCTCAGAGCGCAGAAAGGACTGATAAAACATGGTGATGGGCATCGCTTATGGGAATCAGGCAGACAGCAGAGAAGGAGAGTTGCAAAAGAAGGTACTGCAGAGCACCAGATTGGGGGGGGGTTGAGACCAGAGTGGCAGTGAAAGCGGACAGGCAGGAGCTTGGCTAAAACAAGGTCTAGTGAGGGGAATGAAGGGAAGGTTGCTTTAAGCAGAGTAGTGGAGGAGCCTGAACTGTCTTCCTGTTTGAAGTTAATGGCAAAATCCTCATTGACCTTCAATGTCAGGAAGGGATATATTATGTATTAGGGTTTTGTTCTTGCTAAAGGGTCAAGTTAATGCTTATTGTAAGCTAATTACTGAAAAAAGGGTTTTAGTTTTTTTTAACTGAATTTGGTAGAAGTCACCTACTGGCATCACTTTTTAGCAGGACAACAAAACACATGTTCCCTGCTAACTATTGCCTAACTTAGACCTGGCAAGTAATTTTCCTTTTTCCCCAGGGTTCCCATATGATCTTGCAAGAACTTTTTTCTGCTTTGTGGGTATCAGAATTCTATTTAAATATAGATGTTCAACCTTCTTTCTATGCATTGTGTTTTGCTTGTAATTATTCTGCATTCTTCAGGGACACATTTATTAGAGACATTCTCATATAATCTCTAAATTCAGCTGGCAGCCCCTAGAAGGGAATGAATGGTGATAAGAACCTCTCTTCAGTTATTGACACTTAACTCTCTGTCTCAGTGGAATAATGTTCAGTCTCTCAATGCCAAGTAAAACTGTATAGATTATTTCTCTAACCTGAAAAAGCCTGGTCTACTGAAAATGAAATAGTTCTCTAGCAACTCCAGTCCAGATGAGACATGGAATATTACTCTCACATTTTTATTTATTTATTTATTTTGCTTTCAGTATCATTGTATTCATGTTCTGGGACATGAGCAGAGTTTGGGGGTAAGTTATCATAAAATGAAGGAGCTTGGAAAATTGGATGGGCCACTGTCCCTGCAGAGCAATCTCTTGGGTGGGTTTCAGGGGCTAAATTTCTTCCATTCTCCCCACAATCTCCTAACGCATCCTTTTATATTGTTAATTATATGCTATGTATGTATTGTGTATTATATAAAATAGTGAAAGTATATTAATCATTAATTATTTCAATTAGTAATCTCTGTCTTCACATTGCATACTTCAACTTGTCCCTTGACCTCTGCCAGGGAGAAACCAATCACTTTAATATGGATGACAAGATCAGTTTGACCTCAGAGGGAGAAAAGCACACGTGACATTGTACAGATGAACAGATGAGGGATGAATGAATGCACAAATTTAAGAACAAAATAATAAAAACAAGGCATTTTGGTAGCATCTTCAATGCATAGAACGCTACTGATACCACGTGTGAAAAGGCTTGTGTCACTATGAGCAGATAGTGTAGTATATATGGTAACCGGAAAGTGGATGGAAAAATCATTTTGATTTACTTAGGATACCATGTAACTTTGAGGCAAAGCTAGCTGTAGGACTGCAGTGTGTATGTCCACGGCTCAGCTCTGAATCCTCCCAGAAACGTGCTGTGATGAAAAGGCAAAATCCTATATTCAAATTACTTGCTATCAAAGCAGTTTTTGTGGTTTTTTTTTTTGCCTGTAGCTATTAAATATTGTCATCTATCATTGTTAGAAGAAATACTTAATGACACTTTAAACATAATTTATCACTCAGTCTACAGCAGTAAAAATCCCTAATCAGAAAGCCCAGACAGGAGGCTAGCACCTTTCAGACTGATCTGTATAAGAGTGTTTGATGGAAGAACATACATTAATTTCAACAATGTGATTACTACAGATTTTTGGCTTACTAAGATACTGGTGGTAACTGGAGTACTTAAAGGATAAGACTAAAACATAGCATCTACTTTGCACTATATCATGACAACTGTCCTTTGCCAAGTCATACATGTGTCAGCTGTATGGTAGCATGTACTGACTGAATGTGCAGGAACCTGCAATTCCCCATGATCAGCCAGCTGGCACAAGTAGCTTCTACACTTCTCTATTTAGAAATAACCATGTCCTAATAATAAGAAACCCTAATCTTAGGCTCCAGATAAATATGGAGTGTCCTTTCGTTATAAACTAGGGTAACAAACCATGGTGTGGTGTGCTACACAACTTTTAATATTTTACTTTGCTTTCTTCATGACTTCAGAGAGCTTCTGTGAGATGGAGGAGAAGGAAATCCAAGGCTCAATATGAGTGGTGCTGATGTGGGAAGAAGGAGATACTGGTGATGAGGAGCACACTACAGAGGTGACATGGTTCTCAGGCTGGGGAGAAGGAGCGGAAGGGAGCAGGGCTCACTGGAGCCAACATATAACAGCTTGGTTTGAGCAACTTCTAGCAGGTATCTGAAACTCATTATGGGAAGGACTAGCAATGGTTTAACTCATGTGAACTTAATGATCTGGAATTCTACCAAGCACATGCCTAGTGGATGTCTTCTAATATAACCCAGAAGATTCTTCTCACTGGACACTGTCTGATCAGAGCAGTTTGCAATTGCCCAGTTGCCAACATTTTGCAGTTGCAATTTTGATTTGTCTGATCTGATTTGCAATTGCCCAGTTGCCAACATTTTGCAGCTAGGAGGCCTTGGCATGAAAGATAGAAGAGATGTTGTTAGACCTCTTGCAGAGAACAAAGATGAATCCCTGGGCCCCATGCTGTCAAGGTAAAGGAGAAATGACATTTCATTTCACATACCTATATGAACACCTAAGTTAGATTCCTGCAGTAGACATTATGACTTACTTTGTTTTCACATTGGTTTAGCTATATCTCTCCCAGATGAATGGTGAAGGTTACCAGATTGGTCTTTACTCACTCACACATGATCAAACATTTCCACATTTTTCCCACTGAATTTAATGAGACGAAGTCTGAGGCGCAGATAATAGATTATGAGCCAATAATATGATCAAGTACATTCAGAAACTCCTTATACACATGAGATGGCACTTTGCCTCCTAGCTGCTGTAACATGATTACTGCATTACGACTCTTTAATAACATAGTGACAGCGAGATCCATGGTACTTGTAGGATGTAAACTTTATCACTGAAACTTCATGGAGTTTGGACGTCTACCTGCTCTCCAAATAGATGTTCTCCACTTCGATTTTTAATATTTTTCGCTTCTTGTATAATTTAATTTTTAATCTAAAAATCATTAAAGTTGTAAAAGTCACAGTTCTTTACTTTTCTGTGCAAACCAGTGCAATAGTATTTTTTTCCATTCAGCTGACACTGCTGATTACAGAAGCTGAGGGTGCTCTGTTTTGCTTAGATAAGAGTCTATTTGAGACCCTATAGAGTCCATGGCAATTTCCTGACTCTTGCCAAAAGCAAGCAATGTGTTTGTGCCTGTATCTATCACAGAGGAGCTAAGCTGGACATACATGTGGGCAACAGCAGATGGATGGTAGCAGTCAGCAGCTGTGGAGCACCCATCATGCCAGCAAGTTTTGACTGGTCCTTGTCACCTCCTGCTTTTGCCTTGCTGCAAAGTGAACTTGCACTGATTCAGTTGTTAACTAGCTTGGATTCATGTTGCATTCCTCTGTCTTCTTCTCCTTTAATTTAGCTAAAAACTCTTTCCGACAAGAATTTGACTTCCATATGTTGTTTTATGTCTGGCACAGCCTGATCCTGGTCAAAACTGAGACCTTCTGTCCTTTTACAACTACTGCTACTGGTATTGCTACAAAAAATCAATGGCATCATTAAAAAATAAGACTCCTGTGTGTTTTAGTGCAACTGACACCCAGCTGATATATAGCTACATTAAGTCATGGGAGTCTACCTGGACTTTAGTAAAGCCTTTGAC
>NW_010545552.1:0-2515 GCF_000687285.1 Phaethon lepturus
GCCCAGTACATAAACTGGAGTTGGCTGGAGGAATCACTGCTCGGGGACAGGCTATTGGGTGGTGAACAATTGCTGCATTGGGCATCACTTGTTCTTGTACATTCCGTTGTCGGTATTAGTAGTAGTATTATTATTGTTATCATTGTTGTTTCCTCCTCTCTTGCTGTCCTATGAGTCTGTTTTTATCTCAACCCATGATTTTTTTCTGGTTCTCTCCCCCGTCCCACTGTGCGGGGGCGAGTGAGCGAGAGGCTGTGTGGTGCTTAGTTGCTGGCTGGGGCTAAGCCACAACAATGGTGTTTGTGTAGAGACTATACAAAACTGTTGGGGTTTACTATCCAACACTAGCAGGTTGTGCTACATGTGCTAGGAGGGTTATCGTTACGTTGGCAAAACGCAGAGCCATTTTAGCACTGTGCCCCTCCTCATGTAGCACGTCCTGCCCTCCCAGCAGAGCAAAAGAAGCTGAAAGGCAAAGATGAGGATGGAAGGGAAGTGCTGCTTTCCCCTGCCAACAAGGAAGATTCTCGGCTGTCACCGTTCCACTGCTGTTAGCAATGATTTGCTAAATGGAATAACCAGCTCATTGCTTCTTTCCTTTCTACACATGATTTGGGGAAAAAGAGTCAAGTCTATCCCCTGCCTTCACCTGTACATTTCTTCCTGATGTGGACAAGGTACCTCAAAGTACCTTCCTCAGTGTGGCTGAGGAAGCCCAAAGGTTTCCATGTCTGTATGAGGCTCCAAAGAGCTATTCTTTTCATTAGCATGACTGAAAGCAAAACAAAGGAAATCCATCCAGAGCTTTTCCCAATACTGCTCAAAAAGCACAAAGCCTTCAAAAACCCCTATGGTTGAAAAAATGTTATGGTGGTTGCCAAGTCAGGCACTAAGAAGTTAGTAAATATTAAAACGGAGTTTTCTTTAACGCAGCTCTTTTCATGCATGTGACTTAGGACTTAACTTTCAACTGAATAAACACCAATTGAGAATGCAAAATATTATTATTATTATTGTTATCTCATTATAGCAATATGTTGCTCAAGAACTTTTTGTCACGCAATGTGTGGGATATACTTGCACTCCGGGACACACGGAAAATGTGACAAGGAGGATCTTGGCCAGAGGTCCCTTGGTTCACTTCAGGCAGAAGTTGTCCCAGTGTTTTCAAGTTGTCTGATGTTACAGGAATGCTCACTCCAGAAAAACCTGGGAGAAAACTAAGAAAACGTTCTTCAGAGCAAGGTTTGAATGCTTTTTAGTGATTGCTAAATATTATATAATGCTTTATAGTAGTTCTGTGATAGTTCTGTGTGATACGAATCGAGTGCCTGAAGAGAGCTACCTGGTATCATCCTAGGTAGCCCAGCTGGAGAGATTGATGTAAGGCTGGTACAGAGGACACGGAGTGGATGGGAGATCTGTGCCCTTCTGCAACAGCTGGACAAAAGGGATGTGCCAGGTAGCCCAAATGACACTCAATATCTGTGTTTATGCACCTCATCGTTACTCTGATGATTACTGTTCTACTTCGTGAAAGGAGTATGTGAAGGAAGAAGTTACTATGAACAGTTTGATTTTTTAATTGTTGTTTTAAGGAGAGCAGTTAATTATGGGATTGCGTTTTCATGAGGGAAGGACTGACTGCATCAGTCTGAAAACACCTAGAGGTCTTAAGCCAAGCCCTTAAACATGGGCTGCTCTTGTCTGCTGCAAACAAGATTGGCACAACGTCTTCCTCTTCGTTTGCCCTCACTGTAATCCAAGCTGTGGTTTCCAGAGAAATCATTTTGGTGACTTGCAGATACATACACACTCTACTCATAAAACCATCCCCACAGGCTAGTGACAGACCGGTCACCATGACAGAATAAATTGGTTTATGTTTGTACCTACTTTGCCTTGCTCTTGGTTTTGGTGATGCATGGATAATATTAGAATTTTCTATTCTTTTACATTTTCTGTTCTCTTTTTAAAGGTGGTAATTTATGTTGACATGGACAGCAAAACAATGCAAAGTGGTTTTTTTTAATGCTTAGTAGGATGTGTTAAAATGAATATTGACTTTAATTCTGTAAGCTTACTTATGTTAGACATACTTAGGCATATGTTTTAACTAACTTTCAAATCTAGACAAAGATATTTCACGCTTTCTTCGATATCAGGTTTTGTTAAATTGTTTTGTTGAGATAAGGGCTTTCCCTTATCTCACAGTTTTACACTGCGAGACTACCCAAAATATTGGAAAATAAGGTGCAAGGTCAGGAGGACAATTCCCCACTTTTCTAATAACAGAACTGAGGAAACAATTGGATTTCTCCATGCTGATACCTATGTTTTCACATGAATTCCTGCACTAAGTTTCTGATTTCTCACAAGGAAAGAGTTTAATATGTTTCAAATAAAAATACCCAACAGATTTAAATGAGCCACATAGCATTTCCAGTGGTTTCATTTTGCTTTGAGTCAGGTTTCAGATCAATTTCACTAGCACCAGGCAACGTTGGGAAGAGCG
>NW_010545552.1:2546-9243 GCF_000687285.1 Phaethon lepturus
TGGAAAACATTGATTTATTTTACATGTCCAATTAGTTCCATAAATTAAGCAACTGTGTTCAGGTGTGTAATACAGCACTGCTCCTTTCGGAGCTAGGGAAGCTGTAAAAAGCCAGTAAGAATAGGACCTTCATTTGAAATAGGGGGTCTGATTTAAAGTGGTTAAAAGCCACTGGAAAGATTCTCATTGGTGTTGGGGCAAGCTTGTTGCAAAGGTTCACATATTTCTCTTTCAACAAAAATGAGTCCTCTGGAGGTTTTTTGGGTTTTGATTCCACGGAAACCTACTTGCTGGTTTTGTTAGTCTGTTCGTTTTAAACGAAGCTGTGACTTAACTCTGTCTCACTAAGTGGCGGAACAACATCAACGTCAAAAAATTATGCTGCAGCAAGAGGTGGTGCCAGAGGTGTAAAAAAATGTACGCACCTTAAACATTTGGGTTTCCCTTTGGGGATAAGTTGCCGGGTTTTGTCAATCTAGAAATAATTCATCCGGTCGCGGATCAAGCCAATCAGCCTCCTCCTCGCAAGGGTGAGGGCCGCCAGGCCAAGCGCAAGCAATTAGCTGCGCGGCGCTCGCGCGGCTGGCGGCCCCATCCCCAGCTGATTGCCCTGAGCTCCTCTGCTGCTCGTAATGCAAATTGCGTCTGGTCCCCCGGTAATCGGGATCAGTGCTGCCTCCTCCGCCTCCTCGCTGCCCGTGCCCCCTCTACGCTGCGGTAATGGTTTTGGTGGGCAATCAGGGAAGACGCCTTCTTGACTCATCTCTCATAATAGATTGTCCTCCTCAGGCAAAATTGAATAACCCCCGACACGGCCTGGAGGCAAGCACTACGAATTCAATAAGTCTGCAGGGTCAACGTCCTGTCATTTTTGGCAAGCAAGTAATTATTCTGCACTAACATTCAGTAATGGGAGTAGGAAACTGCTGGAGACACCTTTCTCCGTACCCAGAATAGCCGCCTTAATAGGATATTCATCTAATAAGTAATTCTGCCTCATTCCAATGCCCCTTGCCTTCAGGTTCGCTTTTCAGGCACGTTTCGTGTACGTATTCTGCAGAGGCTTTTTACCAGCAGCATCTGTGGGAAAGTTTAACAACTTCACTGTCTGTTGTTTAATATTTTCCACTTTTATGGGTTACAGTTGTGCTGTCTATTTGCTTTTACTGATTTGTGAAAGATTTATTATAAACCAAATACAGCTGTTCTCTCCTTTCATAAACTGAAACTATTTTGGCAAAACCTATTTTCCACTATGAAAATAAATTTTAAATTGCTTCCCTCACCCAGCTTTTCAAGCATGAGCATCCAGTTGTTATTTAGCGGCGCAGAATAGGTGCCAGGCTGGTTGTAGGCTCACTTAGGGGAAAGAAAATGCCTATGTTTCAAAAATAAACAGCAGAAATGTTTTTTTGCCTTCCACCCCTCTTTTCCAGGGGATTTAATATTATCATCTGCAGATCTCAAGAGTTATGAATTATAATATAAAAAACTTCTGCAGATTCAAACCATTTTTGCACTCTAATTTTGCATTTATACTGAGGAATTGTGCACATTTTATGTAGATACTTAACCTTTACCTTAAACTAATATTATTATCAACCTTCTAATATAATTCAATATGTTTTCCATGGAGCTTAAAATAGCCCTCTGCTTATTCTGAAAGGGCACGCATTTCACTGGCTCAGTTTCCACTGTGAAAATTTGGACCAGTGCAGTATTCCTTGTTGTTCTGAAAGGGAATATTAAGTTCTAAATTCTTCAAGACTGTTTTGCTGTGGATTATAACATCCTTTCCCCTTTCTTAAACTAGAAAATGTATAATCTTGCACTATCTAAATAAAATAAGAAAGAGGAGAATAGGGATCCTTCACTAATACTGCTGCTTCTGTGTCGTTTGGTTTTTTTCTCCTGTTTTATGTTTGTTTTGGTTTGGTTTTTTTTCCCCTAGAATTAAATGTGTTTTATTGCATGAAAACTATTGCTTTAATTATTGGAAGAAACCTTTACCTCTTCTCTCTTGAGAACAGTACACATACAGTAATGAAGATCCTTGTATAACGGCAGAATAAGCACTTTCTACGACTGATTGACGATTGATTATTGTAGGGCTGTCACCCTGTAGCTGCTCATCGTGATGCTTTTTGACAAGCAGCATTCATTCCCAACATGAGAAATTTGTTTTGATCTGCACTGGTTGTGTTTACTAGCTGGGACAAAACTTAGGCTGTTATTGCTCATGTTCAGCTGCCAGTGTTGATTTAGAGTGCAAGTATAAGAAAATCCTGTGCTAATAATAGACCCAATTTTTTGCGAAATGCGTGTCGTTATCGGTGCTGCTTACCATCTTGCACCCACAGTGATTGTTTTTCCTTTCTTCCGTGCTTTTAAAATGCCATTTGCAATACAGCTTCAATATAATTTAATTTACTGCTGGAATGTTCTCCTCGTTACTGCGTTGACAGGCCCGCGTAAGTCCATCTCCACTTGTTCGTTTGCCAGCTTGGCTCCGCAACGCAGGCTGCTTCAGCCTTTGGCTCACGGAGAGATTTTTTTTTTTTTCACTAGTACAAAGTTACCTTTTCTAGTGCTCCGGCCAAAGCACCAAAGATTCATGGTGCTTGCACTGAAAGCTTACAAATGCACACATTTGGACCGGGAAAAGGTTTCTTTGTGCGCGTCCCTTCACTGCAAAAGAGGAATGGTTTTCTATAGAGATCTGGACTGTTGGGAGGGGTGTAATCCATGGAAATAAAATAATGGAATTGTTCTGGACTACTGCGATGGCTCTCTTAGACGCAGCTCCATGTGTGTTATCTTGGACCCTTCTGTAGCATGTAACACAAAAGCCATCGATTTTTCAGGCAGAGCAAATCACCGCTCAGAAACTGTTGGCACAAGAAGACCTAAAGAAAGAAATACAGTTTCCTTAGTACAGAGGTGCTCTAAGACAGACTGTCGTCACTGCCTGTGGCCAGAAAAACTGTGTTTAAAAGGTGTCTGAAAATGTGTTTCTGAACCTTTTACGTTTTACCTAATGAGGTAATTAAATTCTAATCCATGGCTTGTGATTTCAATGAAATCATATCAATTTCTCCACCCTGTACAGATATATTCATTTTTTATATATATAACGCAGGCACATCTACTTGTACACAAACGGATGTTTTGTGTTTTCTTTTAAAGTGTATTTTGGAGCAAAATAAAGATGTAGAAGGTTTGGCAGTTGTAAAACATATGGATGCTGAACCCAAAGCTTATAAACAAGCACTGAACTTACCGTTCTTGCCGTCTTACATTTATCTCCTGTGCCTTCTACAGCCTGTTTAACTCATGAGTATATGTACTGTGTTTTACCTCAGGCTTTTGAAGGTATTTAGTTCTAAATCAGTTTAAATACGACAGATAAAAATTAGGACCTGATCCTGTAAATCCTTATTTGCTGGACTTGTCTTTATGTGCCTAAATTTTCCCGCTGATAAATGAATGCATGTGCAGTGCTTTGAAATACCTGGGTATTGACCTGAAGTGACTACTCGTGTGAGGAAAGGTTGCAAGGTCAATGTCTTACATTTTTTTAAAAAGAAACTTAAAATTGAGCACAATGCACCGGGTTTTTTGCATATGTTTTACACAGGCTGTGCTGAATAAAAGACTAAACTTCACACAGCCGGTGTGTTTTTAACTTTAGTCAGTGCATAAATGCTACTGACAGTAGCAAAATACTTTTTTTTTTAATAGAGAATAAAGAAAGTAGGCTTGTAAAAACTGTACTTTATCATTTGTTGGCACAAAGTTTCAAGCCTTCTCGTTCCAGTCTCCCAGCTGTCTCTCCTTACTTCTGCTTTTATTTAGTCCAAAATTAAAAAACTGCTGTTTCTTAAATGTGTGTTTGTACATCAACTATTAATGTCTTTTGAATTGTTTGGGTTTGCTTTTGTTTGTCATATTAATGCTACTGTGAAACATTCCAGTTTTAAACCTAAAGGCAATATATTATTCCAGAAATCTCTTAGTGAGCCTGACTTTTTCTTTATTATTTTCATCCCTTCCTAGCTTTTTTCTTCATAATAGCCAAGTATACAAAAAACTCAACAGAAGAACAACCCCCCAAACTTCAAAATTCATGCGTGCAAAGATGAGTACAAATTCCACACGACTTTTTCGTGAAAAATCTCTTAGCATCTGCTCCGAGAGACAGACACAAAGGGCGCGACAAGCTGCAAGGTAAGCGGCAGAGACGAAGGTGCCGGCAGAGCCGAAGGAGCCTCGTGCAAGTCAGGCATTCAGAGCCGGGTTCTCACCTGTCTCCAACCCGCCTGTGTGGGCACAGGGAGGCGGAACAGGGGAACCTCTGTGCCACCGGACTTCCTTGCTTAAGGGGATGTTGGTCAGGAGTGTAGATTTTCTGGCGTAGATTTTTTTTCCTGACAGATGTATTTGGGTAGTTCCACGGATGGTTATTTCCCATTGATGTCAGAGTCGAGGAGGTGAAAGGCAACAAAAGTGAGGTAGTTCTGCACTGAGACAGCATCCACCTCCAAGGAGTAATTGCAGAGAGATGTGTTTCCCTGAAGTTCTGCAAGTGGAATTCATATAAAAATGAGTAAATATAACTATAAAAACTAACACTATAACGTGCATTACAGTTAACTATCCAAACAATATTGGAAGGTGGGGTAAGCAGTGCTGTGCATGACTGTGGGCCAAAGTCATCACTAGGGAACAACAATTTCCTGGCTTTGTATTATTATTTCTGTCTGACATGCTGTGTGTCATCTGCATGTCTCCTTCTCATTTCCTATGACTGTTTCTTTTCCTCCCTGCTTTTAGCTCTTGCTTGTTTGTTTGGATTGTGGGGGTTTAGGTTCGGTGGTTTTGGGGTTTTTTTTAGTGACCAGAATTAGTTTAAAAAGAAAGTATAAGATATCATCTTAAGTCATGATTTTTATTTCACTTGGCTTTGCTTCCTACTGACCCCCCATACTTCCTTGCCATTGCTAGTGCTTTTTTATGTCATGTTCCAGCAAACTGCAATGAAGTGTCTTTAATATTAAATACCTTCTTAGGGTCTTTTATTATTTTTGTTCCTGTTGTTACTGTTTCTTATTGTTACTGTTTTTTATTTTTACTACCATCATGAATCAGAGACCAGGCATGGGCTAGGAGCCTGTTTGACTACTTGCTATATCAGTAGAGAACAAAAGATGAGTCCCTGCAGTCAAGCATTTCCACTGCCCAAGTACCAGAAGAGAGAAAACGGGCGGATGCAGACAGAGGAGGGAGCACTGGGAAACCAGGATCAGCACCCTGTGCAGTCCCTGGAGTAACTGCTGTCAAGGAGAGCTTTGAAGATGGATTGGAAGGAGGTTAAGGAAGTAATTTCACAGGTATTCATGGGTAAGTCTATGTGTAGCATGGTAGACAGTATGAAGATGTGCATTTCTGTGCCTAACAGGAATATGAGGGAAGCTGGAGCTGGGAGCAGACTGAAGACCATAAGTCAATCATTTGATAATGAATGGACACAGGTGATGACAAAAAGCTCTGAAAGCAAAGACAAACGGCTTATGTCTGACACTGCAGAGAAGGTGAACACATAGAGAAAGCAGGCAATGAGCTAGGAAAATTATCTTAGCAGCAATACTCACCTGGGTGGATATTTGTTGGTCAAACTTGCATTTGTTTTGTCCAAGGATATGGTAGATACCCAAGTTTCATTGTACAGGCAGATGGGGAAGTCTGCATCCTAACTGTGTGTTGTAGAAAGCAGGCACAAGACCTGAATGTAAAGGAGAGATATCTAGGAAAAAATACCCTGCTCAGAGCTAAGAGGTGGGAGATGACAGAGAAAATAGAAAGGAGGATCTTTACTTTAGCCATATTGAGATGATGGCTTGTCATATCAGAGACAGTGTCAGGACAACGAAGTTAAATTTCAGTTTGGCTGGCAGCTCTGAAGCAGAAAAATAGATGTGTGTGCCAAGAGCCTGGAGAGATTCCATGCATTCTTTTTTTAAATGGAAGGGTAAGACCAGCCAGTGATAAGGTGTAAAATAAAGAGAAAAACGGGATTCAAGGGCAGCTTTTATCTAGGCTCTCCACAGAAAGCTAAAAAACAGGATGAGAAAGCTCCTGCCAGAGGAAAAATGAAGAGGTAAAAGAAGAACCAGGTGCAGAGGAGATGTAGAAACTAGCAGAGCAGAAGAACTGCTCAGGACCAACTGAGTCAAAACCTAAACACTTGGTGACATCTTGCTGAGTCCAAGATTGGGCTGGGAAATGTTGACAGCTGCAGTACACAAGTTCCACAACATGTGTACAAAACCACTTACCTGACCTTGTGCATGGCTCTTAAAGGATATTCATAAACTGACAAACAGCCAAGTTGTGTGAGCAGATGATACCGAACTCCTTGCTGTTATGGGTATCTAAGGTCCATACTGCAGGGACCTACGCTAACCAGTTCAGATCATCTCTGTGATGCTCTCAACTTACTTCTGTGATTGTAATAGCCTATGACTTCCAACCAGGATTGTCAAAGAGGTCAGACAGAGTTAGGTGGTTGTAATCTACCATAAGCCACAAGAACTGAGCCTGAGAAGGGTAGATCGAGTACTGTCTCCCCTATTTTTTCCCAGTGGTGGTTTTTTTTGTTTTTTTTAAACAGAATTACTAAGGTTGGAAAAGACCTTCA
>NW_010545553.1:0-5203 GCF_000687285.1 Phaethon lepturus
TGTTCTGCGGCTCGGCGTAGCGATAAGAACAGTGAGGCTCCGGCGCACCAGTTGCGGGTGAAAGCGGTGTAGCTTTAGGCCGATTCGTATATGAAATGAGTCAAAAAGAGATTGCAAAGTTGTTGCCGGTGTTAGCAGAGTACCTAATTCAGTGATGCTGGGGTTTATCTTCCTTCAGCTCCTACGTGAAACATCCAGTTTAAGCCGCGGAGCCCTTCTTAGGGGAACCCGGGAATTAATGGCAAGCTTGTGTTTCAAGTCAGCCCTGTTTCCAAGGCAGTCGGTACAACAGTTTGAGTAGAGGACACAGTTTATTCTGGTACAAGTAACTGGACTGTTTTTTCTGTCTCCATATACAACAGCATGGCAGCTTATCCGGATTTAATACTGTCAAGAGAGTTTATTCTCTGCGTAAGCAAAGTTAGCAGCTGCAAAACGACCATGGCCTCGCTGCTTGCCAATCTGTGCTACAGCCTGGGAAAAGCAAGTTGCCACTGTCACTGAAGCTGCTGCAAGATAGGCGCTGTGCAAGATAGCAATTATTCCTGTAAGAGAAAACTGCATGGCCTCTCTCCTGCCATCATCAGCTGCTGCTCTCACCCCCTCCCCTGTCTGCCCCTTCTCCAAAACCATGAGCGACCCAGCGCTTTTTTCTCTTCGTTTTGTCCATATGGACGAGGAGTCTTGATCTAGGTCTGGCTGTAAGATGGTGCTTGTGACTGTTACTGCGTAGGAAGGAAGTGAAGCAACCCAGCAGCAGAAATAACAGCTATGTCAACAGGGCTGTTTCTTCAGACTGTGTAATCATCTAAAGCAATATTGAAAACGACCACTACCTTAGTTATAATCTTGATGTAAAATCTAAGACTTGTGATCTAAGCTATTTCTTGGACAGAAATAGTTGTCAAATCTGACCGATTTTGTTCCTCCATGGAATATATATAAATTTCAGTTTTGGTTAATGATCAAATAACCATGTGTTTCACATTTTGCTGGAATGGTACATATGTGCATTCCCAAATTTATATAGCCATTTGGTAACAGGTGAAATTAAATCGACATTAAAAGTTGTATTTCTTGCTACGAAAGCCAAACATTGAGTATGCTAGACCAATGTCTACTTTCTTTTTGAGTGACAAGTCTCTGTAGAAATAAAATTCCTACTCCTATGAATGAAGTCTAGTGGATAAGCCTATGAATTTTCCAGATATTCTTTTATAAATCCCAAGGCATTCCCTGCTGGTTTGAAAACAATAGCAATAATGAGTGATGCCGTATTTTTTTGTACAGTAAGAATGTGCTATGGTCCACAGCGGATACTGGAACAAGAAGCAACAACACTGTCCTAAAGTCAGTTTTCCCTGAAGTAAGTTCCATGATTGCTGACAAGCTGATACGTGACTATGAGTTATATTTTCTTTGTTGAGGTGTGATTCATACTGTCCAAAAGGCTGAAAAGTTAGGATTTATCTTGGTTTTAGTTTAGACACCATCACCAGTCACAGTTGTCTCACTGAACTGTGTATTTTACTAACTTCTTCCATGTTCTTATTATAGGTAAAGTTCCATTCAAATGTTAGCACATTCCCATGGAAACCATTCTTGTTCATTCAAAAGAATTGCTTTGAAAATCTACACAGTGCTGGTAAAATCAGAAATGTTGGATACAAATTTTGCAGTAAAATTCATAATAGCTGTTGGTCTGACATGTTTCCAAAGCTATCATGGTGTTCCAGTGCAGCTGAACTCATATTCCTTTGTAGAGGAGTATCAAGAGTTATTTGCTGGTTATCCTGCTCCACCAGAATTGGATAATCTGGTTGCCTGAGCTGCCAGAGTTTAATGTTTTAACTGAACCATCTGAAATATACACAGTAGGTACTGGATAGTCACAGTCTAGATGTTGCTGCATGTCATATTTTCTCAGTGTTTTTTTGTTGTGGGTTTTGCTTTTTTTTATTACTAGTTGAGGGATTTGGAGTCCCAATGAAAAAATACTATTTGTATCAGAGAGTATTCTCCTGAATCAAAATAATAAATCCTGGAAATGGTCTATGTTCAGTCCCCTACATTTTAGTAGAAAAAGTCTACTTTTTCTGAATTTGGGGTTGAATAATTTGGATGCTGTTTTGAGGTCAATGATTAATGAAGTCATTAGACTGACACACAAGATTATGGTATCCATGTTGATTTATCATTTCACACAAAGCATGACCACAGCTCTTCTTGCCGTAGCACGTGGCAACTTGGAAAAAAATTCAAATGGCAATAGTAGCGTGTACTCTGGTGTACCAAAACTCCCTGGCAGTGGAAGAAGAATAAGGAAAATGACAAAATAATGTGGCTGAGAAAACTGCCTTTTGACATGTCCTGATTTCTCCACACACAGAAATTTGAGTATTTCATAAAGTTTCCTTGATGACCAACGGCCTTTTATTCACCTCATTACAGCGGTGTCTCCTCTGCTAGCTAATGGGGTTGAGGAAGACTCAAAAGATTTCCCTGTCAGTCCTTCTACCCTGGTATTTCTGTTTCATTGGTTAGAAGTCCTCTTAAAACATGGATGTACTACTTAAATATTCTTGCTCCTATTCACTTCCTCTTGCTGTATCTTGATACCACAAGTTTATGAAACACCATATCACAACCTGTAATGAGAGAAGTAATGACAGGAAACTACAAAAGCTGTTGAACAGTCCCCCTTGCTCATTTCTTCAGGTTTACCTTTTTTTTTAATA
Source organism: Phaethon lepturus (assembly GCF_000687285.1). Lineage (NCBI taxonomy): Eukaryota > Metazoa > Chordata > Aves > Phaethontiformes > Phaethontidae > Phaethon > Phaethon lepturus. The sequence goes on from NW_010545553.1 coordinate 2,739, forward strand.
ACACTTAAAGATTGACTTATATGTGTGAACCTTTCTGTGCACATGATTTGTAAAGCTTCATCCCGTTACAGTTTATCATAGAACCTTTGGGTTGGAAGGGACCTTTAAAGGTCATCTAGTCCAAGCCCCATGCCATGGGCATGGAGATCTTCAACTAGATCAGTCAACTTGCTCAAGCTGTATCCAAACCGACCTTGAATGTTTCCAGGGATGGGGCATCAATCACCTCTGTGGGCAACCTCTGCCAGTGTTACACCACTATCACTGTGAAAATGTCTTCCTTCCCAGTCTCAATCTACCCTCTTTTAGTTTAAAACCATTACCACTTGTCCTATTGCAACAGGCCCTGATAAAAAGTCTCTCCCCAGCTTTCTCAGAAGCCCCCTTTAAGAACTGGAAGGCTGCAGGAAGGTCTCCGCGGAGTCTTCTCTTCTCCAGGCTGAACAACCCCAACTCTCTCATCCTTTCCTTATAGCAGAGGTGTTCCACCCCTCTCATCATTTTGGTGGCCCTCCTCTGACCCCACTCCAACAGGTCCATGTCTTTCCTGTGCTGAGGGCTCCAGAGCTGGACACAGGACTCCAGGTGGGGTCTCAGCAGAGCAGAGTAGAGTAGAGGGGCAGAATCCCCTCCCTTGACCTGCTGGCCATGCTGCTTTGGATGCAGCCCCAGTATAGGGTTGGCCTTCTGGGCTGCGAGCGCACGTTGCCAGCTCATGTCCAGCTTTCCATTCCCCAGTACCCCCAAGTACTTCTTGGGTGGGCTGTTCTCGATCCCTTCATCCCCCAGCCTGTACTGATACCAGGCTTGCCTCGACCCAGTTGTAGGTCCCTGCACTTGGCCTTGTTGAAGGTCATGAAGTCACAGAGGCCCATTTCATGAGCTTCTCCAGGTCCCTCTGAATGGCAGCCCATCCCTCAGGTGTGTCAACTGCAGTATAGGGTTGGCCTTCTGGGCTGCGAGCGCACGTTGCCAGCTCATGTCCAGCTTTCCATTCCCCAGTACCCCCAAGTACTTCTTGGGTGGGCTGTTCTCGATCCCTTCATCCCCCAGCCTGTACTGATACCAGGCTTGCCTCGACCCAGTTGTAGGTCCCTGCACTTGGCCTTGTTGAAGGTCATGAAGTCACAGAGGCCCATTTCATGAGCTTCTCCAGGTCCCTCTGAATGGCAGCCCATCCCTCAGGTGTGTCAACTGCACCACTCAGCTTGGTGTCACTTGCAAACTTGCTGAGGGTGCACTTGATCCCACTGTCTATGTTCTTGAGAAAGATATTAAACAGTACTGGTTCTAATACAGAGCCCTGAGGGACACCGTTCGTCACCTATTTCCATCTGGACATTGAGCCATTGACTTGGTGCAACCACCCAATCAGTTCCTCATCCACCCAACAGTCCACCCAGCAAATACATCTCTCTCCAATGTAGAGAGAAGCATGTTGTGGGGGACCGTTTCAAAGGCTTTACAGAAGTCCAGATAGATGACATCAGTGGCTCTTCCCTTGTCCACTGCTGTGGTCACTCCATCCTCGAAGGTCACTAGGTTGGCAGACAGGACTTGCCCTTGGTGAAGCCATGCTGGCTGTCTCAAATCACCTCCCTGTTCTCCATGTTGCCTTAGCATAGCTTCTAGGAGGATCTGTTCCATGTTCTTCCCAGGCACAGAGGTGAGGCTGACAGATTGGTAGTTCCTAGGGTCCTTCTTGCTACCCTTTTTAAAAAAGGGTGCAACATTTCCCTTGTTCCAGTCTGCAGGGACTTCACCTGACTGCCAGGACTTTTCAAATACCAAGAGTGGCTTTCCTCATCTTGCAGTCCATCTGCTCGAGAGGTGTGGGATGAGAAACTGCCGGTGTGGACTGAGGCAAAGAAGCTGTTGAGTACTGCAGCCTTCTCCTCATCCTTTGTCACCAGTCTGCCAGTCTTGCTCATCAGGGTGGTTATGCTTTCTTTGACCTTCCTTTTCTGGCTGACATACCTGTAGAAGCCCTTCTTGTTACTCTTTGCATCCCTTGCCAAGTTCAGCTCCAGCTGTGCCTTGGTCTTCCTGATCCCAGCCCTACACAACTGGGCAGTGTCCCTGTACTCTTCCCAGGATGCCTGTCCCTGCCTGTCCCTCCTGTGCATTTCCTTCTTGCCCTTTAGTTTGCCCAGCAGGTCTCCACTCTTAAACCTGGGGATCAAGAGCTCCCACACTCTGTGGAAAGCGTCCTTAGAGATCTGCCAGCTCTGTTCTGCTCCATTGTCCCTGAGGGCAGTTTCCCAGGGCGTCATGTTGCCTAACTCCCTGAAGAACTAGAAGTTTGCTTTCCTCAAATTCAGGGTCCTCACTTTACTCTTCATCCAGCCTATATCCCTCAGTACTGTGAACTCCACCAATGCTTGACCAGTGCTTCCCAGGCTGCCTACAATCTTGACATCACCAATAAGCTCACGCGTGTTGGTGACCAACAGGTCCAGTATGGC
>NW_010545553.1:5376-27799 GCF_000687285.1 Phaethon lepturus
GCTGTCTGTTACCTGGCACAGGAAGTTATCCTCCATGCACTCCAGGAGTCTCCTGGGTTGCCTACAGCTTGCCCTGCTACTTTTTCAGCACGGCGGGGTGGTTGAAGTCCCCTAGCAGGACGGGAGCCTGCAAGTCCGATACCTCCTGTAGCTGGAGTGAGAAGGCTTCATCAATAGATGCCCCTTGAAGCTGCGGCCTATACTAGATACCAACCACAAGGTTCCCTTTGTTGCCTTGGTCACTGATTCTTACCCACAAGCTTTCAACCTGCTTGTGGCTATTCTTCAGAGACAGCTCTTCACACTATCCATTTCTTGATGTAGAGGGCAATGCCTCTGCCCCTCCTTCCTTGCCTGTCCCTTATGGCCTGTAGCCATTGACAGCTACATTCCAGTCACTGGATTCATCCCACCAAGGTTCAAACAACCAGCTTGTAGCTTTCTAGCAGCACAGTGGCTTCCAACTCCTCCTGTTTATTGCCCATGCTGCGTGCACTGGTGTAGAGGCACTTCAGCTGGGCTGTTGGCCATGTCACCCTCTTAGAGGAACAGCTCTTAGTTCCTTTGAAGTCTTTCTCTGGTGCAACAGGCTCACTAGACCTCCCATCCGTCTAACCTTGGTGTGTCAACCCACAGCTTCTTGTGGGTAAGCCTGATATTATCCCCCTCCTACTTTCAGTCTAGTTTAAAGCTCTGTCAATAAGGCCCAAGAGCTTGTGAGCAAAGACCCTCTTCCCACTTTGAGAAAGGTGAATCCCACCTGATGCCAGCAAGCCAGGTGCCATGTAAGCCATCCCATTATTGAAAAAACCCAAAATTGTGGTGGTGACACCAGTCATGGAGCCATGTATTAAGAGACTGGGCCTGTCTGTTTAGTTTATCCACTCTGTGCAAAGTGCTTCAATGTTGAGCTATCCTAATAAATACTCAGTAAGTTGACTTGGGTGATCAGAGCAGTAAAACAGAAGCCAGGTCAACTAGGAAGCCCTGTCGGGCATACAGCTATCACAGCTACAGTGCTTCTAGTACTCAGCCATGCTTGCTTAAAACAACTTCAGGTATCTTTGCTTCTGAATGCGTTGTTGAACAGAAAGCACAGCCATTCTTAAGAGGTAAGAGAGTGCAACAAGCTCTCATATACTCCAGTTGTCTTCTATATGGCCAGTGATGAACAGGGAGTTGTTTTGGTCTTACAAGTTGACTGCAGGAAAGAAACTTTACTTTGCATTGCCTTGTCTCAGAAACAGCACGCGATGCTTTTTGTCAGCTTCCCTAAATCTTGAAATTAAATCAAAATTAACTGCCTAAGGCTCCATCTTGGTGAGACTTGATGACAACAGCTGTCAATGAGAAGTGCACATGGAAGTCAGTGTTTGGGCCTGTATACTACTGTACTGTAAGACGGGACAGGTAGCTGTCTGCATCAGCTACAAGGAGAAATTAGGGGTTGGGAGGTTACAGCTGGAAAGGCAGTACAAGCCCATGGAGGGTATAGTTTCTAAGTTCACTTGACTGTAGGAATTACATCTGTGATTCATTACCTTCTGCGCAGGTTGCAGAAAGCCGCCCCTTCTGCATAGTCAGACCACTCTGGATGGCATGATAATAAATAGCACTTCTTTCTTCCAAGCCTGAAAAGGAGTTACAACCCTGATTCTAACTTTCAGACTGGGATGTGGGAGGCATCATTGAAATAGAGTTTTGACAGAGAAAAGCTTATTAAGAAAGTATATGTGAGAGCCTGTCTCAGGAGAACTGTTACTGTACATTCCTGGATGAGGTATCTAGTGAATTTGCATGTTCTTGGGAAATACTGAATATCGAAACTATATTCCTAAGAATTGCTCTTCTGCCCTATAGTCTAAATAAAACCATATAGCATTGTGTTGTATTTTAGATTTCTTAAATGCTCAAGAAAACATAGTGGCTAAGTACCTTATTACTAATAATGTCATCTTTCCAAAAAGTAACATCTCTGGTTGAGCAAAGTAGAAATGAATCACTTATGAAAGCCTAACAGAGAATAATTTCTGAATGAATTTTTCACTCAAGATAGTACTACATGCAAGCCTGCCAAAGCTTGTATATTTTTTTTTGACCTGCTTTATAAAAGATATTCAGAACACCACAATGTAATGTCAGTTTATTTCAGCAAGAGTAAGTGTTCATTATTCAAACTGTGTTTCTCCTGGCATATTCTATTTATGCATTTGCTTCTTTGCTGAAGATTTAGAGGCACCAATGGCTTTGGAGAAAGTACATTTTGGACATTATTCATATTCATATGTATTTCCAAAAGGTTTATCTATAGCCTAAAGGGAAGCATTACTCTTTTTAAGTTGGAAATTGTGACATTGCTCTTATTCAAAAGAGTTGTTGAGCATATTAAGAAATTGAGAAGACTGTTTTAATAATTTAATGTGTTCCCATCATTTACATTATCTGAATCCTGCTTATTTTGGTTATTGAATATTTAAGACTGAATGAAGCTCCTCTGCTGTGGATTCAATTTTATTTTTTTCATTGTTAATATTTCTGTGTAACAACATATGGCTCTTACTGCTGTTCCCTCTATAATTAACAGGAAAAGGAAGAACAGAAATTCTCTGGTTTCAGTCTCGCTCTTCAGATTTAGAACAGTAAATCCATGACACAGTACTTCAGGTTCTGTTCAAAATTGAGCAATAACATCCTGTGTGTTGTAGAATATTACATGTAATCTACCAGATGATTCATACAAAATAATGAAGAATGGCCTTCCTATAACTGTTTCATTAAGAAGAACTAGATTTTGATCTTCTATGAGAATTTCTGCCAGGGTGTCACATTGGGAAAAAATGTTAACAGTTCAGTTTGCCTTTAATACCGCCTTTATTATTTTTAATGATTGCTGGGATGTATATTATTTTAATGGTAAGTTTGCAATGTCATGTTGTCAGAAGCCAGGGTAAGCTGCTTTAACTGTGACTGTCAAGGAGGAGGAAGAATTTGCTACTGGCCAAAACCAAGGGCAGCTTTCTCTTCTGCATTAATTCAGATCTGCCAGCCAATTCGGGAGCAAGCTGAATCAAGGAGCTACTCATTCCCTGCCAGTTCTGCTCACAAGTGCTACTGAGAAGGGGGAACGCATACTGACTGGTTCATGAACTCCGCTCAGATCTCTAATGTGAACAGCCCATACAAGGAAGCAAGAGGGTAACACCATCGAATTTCTCACTGATGTATAGCAATGAGGATCTTATGTTTAGTAATTAGCAAATCTGAGTAGTTTGTTTCTCTTAATTTCATGCATATTAATAGAACTATTTCCTACTGCACAGTTTGATGTATCCTCATCTGTGTTTATATTTTGGGACTTTCACCCTTTCTCTGAAGGCGCATTCTTGTTGGTTCAGTCAGCACCAGTGGCTCTTGTATAATGGTTGCTGGATAATTTTTTCCTAGAAGTTCAACTTCCAATTTCTGTCCAACTTTGCTGAGTTCTGTGGGAACATATGCAAAAGCCAGACTCTGCTGAGCACTGTAACTGAAACTTCCAGACGTGGTGTTGCCAATAACCTGGAAAAAAACACAAACATTTATCTTTATTTTCAAGATGCAGTGAGGTTTTCTTAAAAAAACAAAACAAAAACAAAACAAACAACTATACATCTCATCTACCAGTTTTGGTATATACACTTCAGACATGAAGCAAATTTCAAGTGTGTCATGCAGTTCATAATATTCTCTACTGTGGGTGACATCATCTTAAACTGGGAAGTTTTTGCTCCTTGAAAAAACAGTTTATTCCTATTGTGTTCAATTATGTTTTCATGAGAACAAACACTATACACATGCATATGCTTGTTATATACAATAATTTAACTGCTAGTGAGTGCTTCAACACGTTATCTGCGCTGAAGTGTGGAGGTCTAAACTTTGCTGTTGTTCTGTTTCTTTTAAGTGAATAGCAAAACTGTTATTAGGACAATGGTGAACTTGAAGGACATGGGAATGGATGAGTTAATACTTTAGTCTGTTCCAACTCCAGTTTCTGTAACCTGATGGTATTTCACATTTTCTTTGTAGATACTTAGCTAGTCTTTCCTTCCTGCTTGAAGATTAGAAAATGGTTATCATAGCTTCAAACTGTTCTGTGACAGTAAAACAAAAATGATGCGTTCACAATTGAAACATGGTTAGATTCTGTTTATGGAGAATTAACATGAGTTTCTTGTAACATGATCTATAGTCCTTACCTTGCCATTATGCCACACACTTTCATTTCCCTCTGGATCGACGTTATCTGTTTCCAAGGCGAGATATACCAGTCGTCGTTTGAGCCCCTTTTCTTTAATCTGCTTCAGTGCTTGCTTTCCTGTAAAGTCTGCTGGCTGAAAAAAGCAGAAGATAATGATGATATATAGTTATTTGGGTTCTGCAAAAAGTTGAGAGATACAGACGTTTAAATTTGTCTTCATTTGTTTTCCTATCACTTAAGTATTCTGTATGAAATACAGGTTAAATCAAATCTTTGACAGATATTGTATCTCGTATCTTGGTGTTTTTATATTGGTACATTATATCTTGGTAACTTTATTAAGTATAGCAGTTTTTCTATACCTCAGTCCTTTAATATCTGTAATTCCAAATGTAGTAGAAATACATATGGAGTCAGACATGTTCCAAGACTGTCTGCCCCATTCAGGTTGACAGCCAAAAGACTGTGTTTCATTTCAGTTTCTATACAAAACTTGGAATACCAACACCCAAATACTAAAGCCCTGGCCTCCCTGTGTGGACACACATCTTTTTTGATGCCATCAGCAACCATGATAGTAACTTACTGCTATTCCACTTTGGTGTCTCTGCCAGGCTGCAGAGCCGGTGGTTTGTTCCACATTCTTGTTTTATGGTATGTAAATACCATTTTATGGGATAATGCAGCATGTTAGTTAAAGAATAATACTATCATTTGCAGTTCCTTTCTTCAGCTTGCCTAAAAAAGTACAGGCAGATTCTCATACTTCTAGAAGCAGACTGCATAAAGGTGTGACAAGTACAAGGGGAGCCATCAGTAAGTCTCTGAATCCTGAAGGTTATATAAGATAGTTCTTATTGTAATAATGTTGAGCTGATTCCACTGAGCTAGCCTGATGCCATGGCCAGGTTCACCTGACTTGTCTCATGCTGTTATCTCCTAAGTCTTAAATGTAACTCAGACAACTTGCCTATTTAGTTGGCTGGGTACAAAATAAATTGGAAAAAGAAGCCATAGAAAGAAGAGTTGTTATGAACTTTATGGTCCTTGACAGAATGCCTCAAGAACCAAGAGAAAGCCTCTTTCAAAAATGCTGACAGTTTGGACAGAGGATAAAATAGTAATCAGGCTGGATATCATTATTGCTAATAATGTTGCAGTAAGTCCTGGGAACTTGTGGCTTACAAATTCTGCCTATTCATTTCTTCTTTAAAGGTACAGATCAGGCAGAACAAAAGATTTGTACTCAACTCATTTGCCAGATCCACACCAGCCTGCGCCCATGGGCAAGAAACATAATAGCAGTTACAAGGTCCTCTAGCTTTCCAGCCTTTGCTGAGAAGATGAGTAGCAGTGAAAGCTATTTTAAGACACTTGATCTTAGGTCACTGTGACAGCTCTAGTAGGTCTGAAACTCAAATTATATTAATTTGATGAGTGTTTAAAAGAAAAGACATGAAATGTTGCTGAAGACATCAAAAATACTATTTCTGGTAACATTCTTTAATTTCTGTAGAGAATTATTGCACTGTCAGAATTACAAGCAACGGGTATTACACTTGGAATAGGTTATTATGCAGTTAATTATTGAGTTCTTATTTCTGCAGTTCTTGTTCAGGTTCACATATGTCTATATGTAGGCTCAAAAGAAATTACTAAAGTGATGAAGGGTTTTTGGTCTTTGAAAGATTCGACTCTGTAAGCAGCTGTGGAAAACAGCTTATGAACCAGTTACGAAGCAAGTCTGAAAATCAAGGGGGATCAACTGAGGATAAGGCAGATACTGCACATAAGACCATAGATGGCCCCCTTTGGGAAAATGCAGCATGAAAAACAGCGCAGATCAGAAAAAGAAGGGATTGTGAGAATTATTTTTGGAATCTAATTTTCAAGATTCTGCTGGAAAAGGTAAAGCAAAGATCTTAGACCAGACAGTAACAAGCTACTGTTAGTTCCTGCTCACTTCTCATAGAAATACATTTCTGCTACGCAGGAACATTTATGAAACGAAACACCAACTAGAAATGTAAATCATAGAGTGATAGAATAGTTTGGGTTGGAAGGACCTTTAAAGGTCATCTAGTCCAAGGCCCTGCAGAGACATCTTCAACTACATCAGGTTGCTCAGAGCCCTGTCTAACCTGACTATAAATGTTTCCAGGGATGGGGCCTTTAAAGGTTGTATAATGCAAGCCCCCTGCAGTGAGCAGGGACAGCTTCAACTAGATTAGGTTGCTCAGAGCCCCGTCCAACCTGACCTTGAAGGTTTCCAGGATTGGGGTTTCTGCCACCTCTCTGGGCAACCTGTGCCAGTGTTTCACCGCCCTCATTGTGAAAAATTTCTTTCTTAGATCTAATGTAAATCTACTCTCTTTCAGTTTAAAGCCATTATCCCTCGTCCTATTGCAACAGGCCCTGCTAAAAAGTCTGTTCCCATCTTTCTTATAAGCCCCCTTGAGCTGCTGGCCACATTTCTTTTTATGCTGCCCAGGATAGCGTTGGCCTTCTGGGCTGTGAAAGCACATTGCTGGCTCCTGTCCAGCTTTTCATCCACCAGTAACCCCAAGTCCTTCTCAGCAGGGCTGCTCTCGATCCCTTCATCCCCAGCCTGTGCTGATACCGGGGGTTGCTCCAACCAGGTGCAGGACCCTGCACTTGGCCTTGTTGAACCTCATGATGTTCACACGGGCCCATTCCTCAATTGTCCAAGTGCCTCTGGATGGCATCCCATCCGTCAGGCGTGTCAACTGCACCATTCAGCTTGATGTTGCCTGCAAACTTGCTGAGGGTGCACTCAAACACACTGTCTATGTCATTGATGAAGATATTAAACAGTACTGGTCCCAGTACGGACCCCTGAGGGACACCACTCATCACTGATCTCCATCTGGACATTGACCACTGCCCTCTGGGTACAACCATCCAACCAATTCCTCATCCACCCAATAGTCCACCCAGCAAATCCATGTTTCTCCAATTTAGAGAGAAGGATGTTGTAGGGGACTGTGTCAAAGGCTTTACAGAAGTCCAGATAGACGACATCAGTGGCTCTTCCCTTGTCCACGGATGGACAAGTAAGACTATACCACAGCATGACACACAGACTAAAATGCTTTGCATGACATACAGAAATACCAAGGAAGTAAATATTCTACAGGTACTCTAAGCACTGAATCGACTCCTTCCTATACATGCTAATGTAGCATCTGGTATTTAGTCTCGAGGAACGTAACTGTGGAACTAATCACAAGTATTCCAATATCATGTCATATACCCGGGGTCCTTCTGTTTTCCAGCTCCTCCTCTGGAAGAGATTAGGTCTCCCTTTAGTTCTGTCTTGTATTTGCCAACCCAATGTGGACGTTACTGATACGCTAATGCATCCGAAACAGCAGTATGAATGTCTGTAAACTCTTGTTTTTAGGTCTTTCACATTACTAAGAGTGGCAACAGACAGGACTCTATCAGAACCAGCTTCTAACAGCATTCTGCTACCGTGCCCTTTTCCTCAGCTGAGTCACCATCAGGTTTTCTAGAGGAAAGAACTGTAACCTGTGACTTTGGGAATGCTGCATCACACAGCACTGGTGTAGCTACCGCCGTACTGAGAGAACAGCTCCTTTCTTCTGGAGTATTCAGATACTTGTAAGAGCATACTCATAGAAGGAGATGAAAGCCTTATAAAACATTATAATATTCATGTTTGGGGTCGATGTGTTGGGTTTTTTTTAAACTAAAGATTTCTGGTTAATTTATACCTCTATGAAATCCTCATTTAGAAATGGAAAAACGGTTTCCAAAAAGGTTAATGCAGCAGTTATAATCAGAGCCTTGAGTATGACCTGGTAACAAATGTGTACTGCTTTTATGGGTCACTTCCAGATTAACTGTATAGACAACAGTTAACTCCCGTTAATACATTAATTACTGGAACCTTGAGGTTGAGAGCAAAAATAATTTTGGCTTCCACTTCTTAATTGCCTTTTAGATACGGAAACCATCAGAGCTAGCATTTAGCAGGCTTTAGAATCTACGTACCACTGGATCATTCTTTGCCTATTGGTTACAGATACAAAATTAAATTCTTACCCAATTGATTTTAACTGGGCCAGGCTTTTGGCCACCTGGAATAAATCACTACATAGTTCTTATGCTAAGTGGAGATGGATTTGTGGCATTTCATGTAATGGGTTTGTTGTTTGTTATTTTATGTTCCTTGAAGCTTAAGAATATTCTTGTCTTTTTAGAATCATGGCCTGGAAAAATAATCAAAAGGTAACCTAGAATTCAAATTTTGCAAAATATACACAAATATGAAAATATATATATACTCACACACAACATCTGCAAAATTGTCTGTATATATATGTACATGGACATATATAAACACATATATACCTATATGAACACTATATGAACATGGATAAAAATGTATGTATGAAAATATGTGTATATATAGAATCATAGAAAGGTTTGGGTTGGAAGGTACCTTAAAGATCATCCAGTTCCAGCCCACCCTGCCATGGGCAGGGACACCTTCCACTAGAAGGTGATGTACAACTGCAAAAAATATGTGTGTATATATACATTTTTAAAACATTTAAAGCAACTTCTTAAGAAATTCTAACCATATGAATCTGACTAGTTCAGCCTTCTCATTTTGCAGTTCTTGGGTATCCATGTCAGTTGTACACTAAGCACATTTCTATCGGTATTAATTTTTGATTTATGAGTGTGTGTGCATGAGGCCATTCATTCCAATCAAAACAGCATTTTGGAAACTGATTCATTCAAACTCAGCCTGGCAATTCTGATAACACTGCTTCCTGTTTCTAGGAGAAAAATAGTCAGCTTGGGTATTGCTTCTATTTGTTTTAGTTTGTCACGCTAAATATAATGCAATAAAAATACCATTCAAAACAGTATTTTGAAAACAGAAAATTCTGTAAAAGAAGGTTAAAAAAAAAACACAGAAGAAAAAGAACAGGAACAAAGGAAAACCCTAAACAATTCCAACCTCAAACAGATACCAAATTTGAAGTTTCTCTTGCTGTCTTGTGGTTTTAAAAAAAGTAATCACTTGACATGTAGTAACAATGTAAAACTTTTACTACCTAGAGTAAGGAGAGTCCTAATAAGCTAAACCTAAAATACAGGAGACTTTCCATTATCCTGGCATAAGCTCCCAAAGCATTAGGCTTTAGCAGATGTAATGGTTTTTCACATAAAATAAAAATACTTCTTAGATACAAGGTAAAGACAATAGCTACTGCTTAGCTTCATATTCTTTGAGTACAATTCACAAGAGAAAACCAAAAAAGATGGGTTGTGCTTTTTACTTGTGTTACCTAACATACAGATTACAATGGAAAATCATATCACAAATACAAATCAATTAAGATTTTCAAATAGTATATACCTAGAGGGAGCCCATTGATTATCTCCTCTGTTATCATATTGGACATGCATATTTGCCTTCCCTTGTCACCATCAGGCTTTACCTTGAGTAAGTTACCATGTGTTTGCTAGCACAAGATAAAAACACTTTTTTTTTTTAAGAATTAATGAGACATTAACCAATCAGGTGATTTTTTTAGGCACAGTGATGTACCCTGAAAAGTTTTACTTACTGTGTTTCAAGTGTGCTTGGCTATCAATGGCATATAGATCCTAATTCTAATCCTCTGTCTTTGTGACTTAATGGAAGCAAAAGAATATAAATTATCTATAAAACTTTCAAAAAAAATTTTTGATCATATAGTTTAGTAGAATAAAGTCTAGGTATCTAGGAAGAAAAATGTCATATCCGTTCAACAATAACTGGCAGCAAAGATGTGCAAATGTCTTAATAATGGAATGTTGTAATTTATTTGGCATGTGCTACTTATGACTCTGGGCATACAGCCAAATTATGTACATAAAGCCACCCAACTGAGTAAGGCAGCACTAACAGCTGCTGTGATCTGCTATAACCACCATGTTACAACACACTGGAGACAGCATCAATGCAATATTTTGAAATTAATTATTCTTAGTTGGATGGTCTTGAATAATCTTAGGGTAACTCTCCAAACGATACCCCCCTCACCAGGGCAATAACTGAAGATCATTTTCCTCTGCAGGCAGCAAATATTTGACAAGTTTCGTTTTCTGCAGCAAACCAAAGCTACAGTTTACACCACACAAAACATTTTTCTAAGGGACATGTGGCCAGTCAGTATGTATGGCACCTGCATCACTGCACCTTTCATTCAATCTGCCTAAGCCCTTCTTGTATGCAAACGGCCAGCTCTAAGAAATTGATATGATACAAACAACTGATGAATTATTGAGTTATTTGGCTCAAAATTCCTAGCTCACTGGGTGCTTATTCTTTACATGGCCCAACAAGCACACTGGGAGTGACCTAGGTTATACAGATAACAAAATCATAGCAGATTCTTTCTAATGTGTTTCATACTTCGTATAAATTTATGGAGTAAATCCTCTGGTTTATGACCTGCTGGACATCAAATGAAGTAACCATAGAATATGGTTCCACTCCTAAATTTAATTTGGATGGGAAAGGATTTAGGTGGGAAAGTAGACTGAATAAATGTTATAGGTATAAGAAATGGGGACTGAAAGAAAGAGAGGAAAAAAGAAGTAACCTTCCCCCCTCTCAAATACCTAATACCTTTCCCTCACTACATCCTTTTTCAGATCCCTCTGCTTCCCCAAGGCTACTTATCCCTTCTTCAGCAGAATCTATACTCTTTCTTCTTCTTCCTCTTCCATTTCTTGCAAACCCAACGTTGCCAAGTCCACCACTAAACCAGATCCCTAAGCACCACGTCTACATGTCTTCTAAATACCTCCAGAGATGGTGACCCCACCACTTCCCTGGGCAGCCTGTTCCAATGCTTGACATCCCTTCAGGTGAAGAAATTTTTTCCTAATATCTAACCTAAACCTCCCCTGTTGCAACTTGAGGCCATTTCCTCTCATCCTGTCACTCATTACTTGGGAGAAGAGACCAACACCCACCTCAATACAATCTCCTTACAGGTAGTTGTAGAGAGTGATAAGGTCTGCCCTCAGCCTCCTTTTCTCCAGGCTAAATAACCCCAGTTCCCTCAGCCACTCCTCATAGGACTTGTTCTCTAGAGCCTTCAACAGCTTCATTGCCCTTCTCTGGACATACCCCAGCAACTCTATGTCCTTCTTGTAGTGAGGGGCCCAACACTGAACACAGTATTCAAGGTGCGGCTTCACCAGTGCAGAATAATTGGGACAATCACTTCCCTACTCCTGCTGGCCACACTATTTCTGATAGAGGCCAGGATGCTGCTGGCCTTCTTGGTCACCTGGGCACACTGATGGCTTATATTCAGCCAGCTGTCAACCAACAGCCCCAGGTCCTTTTTCACCGGGAAGCTCTCCAGCCACTCTTCCCCAAGCTTGTAGCATTGCATGGGGTTGTTGTGGCCGAAGTGCAGGATCCGGCACTTGGCCTTGTTGAACCTCATACAACTAGCGTTAGACCACCAAACCAGCCTGTCCGGATCCCTCTGTAGAGTCTTTCTACCCTCAAGCGGATGAATACTCCTGCCCAGCTTTGTATCATCTGCAAACTTACTGAGGGTGCACTCAATCCCCTCATCCACATCATTGATAAATATATTAAATTTGCCAGATCAACATTTCTTGTATTTTTTTCTTTGTCCAAACTGCATCTGTAAAATGATAAAAAAAGCCTTTTTCCTAAAAAGATATATCATATAATGTTTTAATAAATCAGGACATATCACTTTAGACCATGGTAACACAATGAGTAGGTCTGACACAACTGAGGGGCAGTTCTGGCAGAGTAAGCAGGGGGGGAAACAAATGACTGGGAAAAGGAGAGCATGAACCTATATGATTAAAGTGCTACCAAAGGAATAAAAGGATGGAGGCACAGTGTTACAATTCATCTTAGTTTCCCATGAGATAACTTATGTGTAGTTATGCTGGAGTTTAGGTGAATACACAAGGACTGTATCTTTGATTTACAGTCATATACCCATGTGTGAAGTTGCTGGGCATGACACAACTTCTATTCATAATGAGTAAGGAAGCAATTAAATGCTCATGTGTCTAATAGGTGTAATAGTAAAAGACACCTCAGAAATCTCATGCCAAAGTCAGAAGATGAGATAGGGCTTGTAGTCTAAAAGGCATTTTTTGACATCAAAATACAGGCCATCACTGAGTAGGGTTGGTGGAGATGGGACATAAATAGTGAGAAGCACACAGGGAAAGGAGCAGAAAATGAAGAAGGTAAAAAAGAAAGTAGCTGGTAGAGTAGACCAAAGAAAAAGTGAAGGGAGAGAGATTCTGGGTGTTGTATAATCTGGAAATAAGCTTGGAATGGAGAACAAAGAAACTACGCCAGTAAATAAACAGGGCTGCAACAAAGAACCACTGTCTCTGATAATGGTCTCTTCCAGCCTGGAAGAGCACACTAGAGCAGAGTCCCCACGAGTTTCCATCATCTGCTGCATTCTCTTGCTAAATCGCAGCGAGCTGCTGCTGCAGAGGGAGTGCCCAGGAGATGGCAGCCTTGGATATAGCAAAACAAGTCACCAGCCTACAGTTAACTATGGAACTTTGTAGCTGTACGTTCTTGATGAAATGTTGGCACTATTGGGTTCACGTGGAAAATCCTTGTGAAAGAGTTAATTTGTCTGAGCTACCCACATTGATATGGAAGTGTTTCACTGGGACTTATGGTCCATTACTCTCAGAAGAAAAACAGGCTGTTTTAAGAATATTGAACTCGCTAAAAATAATCAACCCCTTCAGAACACTGAAAAGGTGCATGCTAGCAGGTTTTGAAGACACAAGCAGCTTCTGCAACAAGGAAATCTTTTTTCTTTATGTCAGTAGTGAGCATAATAATCAGTGATAAGTTAAAGTGTAGCAAGGAAACATTTTCTAGTATAAGGACAGTGAATCATTATAATGGACTGCCCAGGGAGACTGTAGGATCTTCAGGAATGAGAGGTCTTTGTAACTTCACACATGAAATTTTTATACATATGGCAAGGTAAACACAGATGTAGTTGATTCTGCCATAGAACACAGGGCTGGAGTAAATTAATATCTGGTGATTGTTTATCTTTTTCTATGTTAATATTTGAAAAAGTCATTAAATTTAAACCAGGGTTTTGAAAAATAGAAAGCACTCAGAGGTGGTATACTGTATCTGTAACCACTTGAACCTGAGAAAGTTCAAATGTGCAGCAGAACTAAAACATTATGCTGGGAGAAAAAAGAATTGCAACTTCTTTAAGATACTCTGTCAATTTCCTGTCACAAAGACCATTAGGACTCTATTGAATATTTAGTAGCAGAGTGCTTATTCATGAGATGAAGGTATCAGTGAATGAGGCTATCTAACAACTTACCTAACTTAATAAATGTAAGACCAATTGAACAAACAAAACAAAGACAACAGGTATTAAAAAAACCAACCATCCAGCCCTAAACCAGACAGATTTTGTTGTGAAGTTACTAAGACAATGTATACTCTAAATTAGAAATTAATTCTGTTACTGTCCCTCCACTTTGATTTAATCACAGCCCATCCTGCTCATCTCTGCAAGGAAGCAAGCAACACTGACATTAGAGAAAAAAGGAGTATCAGAGTCTAGAGGAAACCACCTAGAACACCACCTCTTCAGCCTTACTGATAAAATGAAAGTTTCCACAGAAATCTTGAGGAAACAGGTTTATGTATTGTCATGCTATAACTTAATAGACGGTGGAAAAAAAAATAATTGTCAACTTAAGTTTTTACAAAAAAATACTAGTCCATTTGTACCTGATGAGGATGAATGCAGTAAACTTCATAAATACAAAGAAATATCAGGATTTTATTGGGAATTTACATCTCTCTATATTTATTCCTCAGATATTTGAATGCCCTCTCATGGAAATAAAAATACCTTCTGATTGTATTACCTTCATTTGGCATTTGGTTGTTCATTCACTTTACTCTGTTTAGAAGCTGTTTACAGCTTCCATGACATAGCACGCAAAATTCACTTTTGCTGAAGTCTTTTTGCCCATTTTGTGAGCTATTTCAGCTGCTTGTTGCACGGTAAGAAGCACGCTAGTAATTAACTGAGCAGTGCATTTCCGTTTTAATTTACACAGAAATAAGCACTTTCCCCGGTTGGGGGCGCATGCTTAAAGGAACAAACCCTGTCAGTAACCCTACAGACCAAGACCTCAAACAGATTTAAGAATCTCTTGCTTGTAGTTTGTATTCCGTTTGCCCTTTTTTTTGTGGAAAGTTTCCTAAGAAATAGGCGCAGATGGTAACAGAGTATTTTGCTTGTCTTCAGTCATGGTGGCCTCTAAGGAATGCTGAGGTCTACGCTATGCCAAATGGACACCAAAACCAGAGGCATGGAACTGGGACTCACAGCCCCAAGCTGCCAAGAAGTCGAGTAAATAATCTCACATTGCGCTTCATGCTACACTGTTTAGACCAATTCCAATATCTGAGTTAGCTCAAGTACCTCTGCAGTGTCAACATGCAGTCACAACTGCCCTCATTTGAGTCAATAAATAAACATCGATTATTTCCTTTTTCACATTAGTTCAGCAAAACTGGCAAATGTTTTAGGCTGACATCCTACATCTATGCTGGAGATTCATTCCATATCCATTCATCCACAATGTGAATATCTGCTCCAGAGAGCTGTTCCAACCCTACATTTCAACCACAAAGAGAAGCATGTGGAGCAATAAAGAATCAAGTGCTTCATGCATGTTAGCGCCTTCGCATGTTCTGCAGGGGCATCTTGGCAAGCAACAGCTTTCCTTGTTTATGGCTGCTTTCCGGATTATAAAAAAAAATCCCAACAACAACAAACAAAAAAACCCAACCCAAACAAACCCCCCCCCCCCCCAAACACACTCAACAGATGTATCAAATGGAAGTGGAAAGAAAAAATAGTAACAGTAACATTTTTCATTTAATTCTCCTGTAATCCTGCTAATACTCTCCTGAAGATGGGAAAATCCTTGATGACTAAATACAACACAATCCTGTTCCATAAGATTCTGTATTTCCCTTGCATGTGTCATTTTCTCTGATAAGGTCAAAATTACAGTACCCAGTGTAGACAGCTGTTAACTCCACTACATGTAGGAACTGCCATTGACATCCCTGGGAGCACTTTGCCTTCCACTAGATGAGCTCCATAGTTGGGTAAGAACAGTTTTAGAACTTGTATTTCATGCTAGAGCACACATTGATGTTAGATAAGGACAAAAATTAATGCTTTCTCAATCCTGCACAGGTTGAAGAACTTGTACATCTATAGACAGGTTCAACAGTTGGAGAGGAAAGGCATCTTCCTAGGTACATCCCTGTTACTGTGGGTGAAACTATCTCAAAGATAAAAGCACCTTTTTAGGTTCAACATGCCGCCATAATTCTTGCCTACCCAAAGTTTAAGATTTGTTATTTATTTGAAGCTGTAAATTAAAGTTTGGGATCCCTTTTATCAGTTCCACAGTACCTCCACATAACATGGCAAGAAGTATCAAGGGTCATTTATCATCTGATTTGTTACCCTTTCAGGTATAAAGGGAATATAAATAAGAAGAGAATTTGTCCCTGTATCACAATGCATCATTAAAGATGAAATGTCTTATATACAATACTTTTTCTTCTTGATCTCCCTTGTGTAAAAATATTAGCACTTCCTCTATTTTACGGATTAAAAACTGAGGCAAAAGATTAAGTCAGAAATATCCCCTCATCTAGGGCACCTAATGTGAAATGTATAGGACTGATTTTTTAAATCAGAAACTTCACATCCACTGTGCAGGCAACTGCTGTTTAAGTCGATGGGCTAACTGGTAGCAATAGATGACATTAGAGCTGCACAGGAAATTATTTCACTGGATTTCATGGAAAGGTCTTCTATTTGACAGAGTTAGGATTCCTTGTTTGGGTTTCATGTGGACCAGAAAAGAGAATTATAAGCAATTTCTGTATCTGTTAGACCATAACAGAGTTTGATTTGCTAAACTATGAATATAAGAAAATGGGGATTCTCATAAAAAGAGATAGAATAACATCTTCTCATTTTTACTGCATATTTAAATTCAACTAGTCCCATTCTTTAAACTTTAAATCAGGCAGGAAAAGTTTATGAGCAGAGGACCTCTTCAAAATTCTACAAATAACTAATTGTTATTATTTTTTTAACCAAGATATTAATTTAACTTCTATTTGACTCATATCCAAGTTGTCAGTCTGCAGTTCTGAAAAAATCTATTGTTTTTTTCAGTAATTGCTATACCAAAGGGGTAGGTAGGGAAAATGATCCTACAGACAACTCCTTCAATGAGAATAAATAGGTAAAATGTTTTCAGATTATGAATAGGCTTGTTCAGTTTGTATGTAGATACTGTATGTTTACAAAAGCATGACTCAAATTTCACTATGAAAATAAATCACAAAGAGTTATTTTTCATGTAGACAACATTGAGTATTTGCAGTTTCCTGACCAAGTGTATAATTTTGTTAGCAAGAAACAAGGAAAAACATGAAACTTTTTTTTATAACAAATTGTTACTTAATAGAGTAATTATTCTTCTATACAGTGAAAAAAAGTTGCTTGTTTCATTTCTAAGCCTAATTTATTTTATAGATAATTGTAGAACACTTCGAAAATAATTAGACATACCTTGTTTAGCTTTACAAAGTATTCCAGTCCAGCTTCCAAGGGATTAGTGTCACAGTTCATCTGTTAAAAAAAAAACAAATTTGCCATCCATACATGATGGAATATCATAGCTTTTGGGTTGGGGGGAATTTATTTAGTTACTCCATGCAGCCTTCTATTTAGTCCTAGGTGAGTATCTTCCACATTGTATATGTGCAACTTCCATTTGAATACACTATATGCTTCCTATACATGATTTCAATAGAATATCTACTATTATGCCTAATATAAAGTATAGATATGTATATCATTCATCTAAGTTTCAATATTCTAAGTAAACACACATTTCAGTCAGAAACAAGACTTTTCTTCAAAGTAGAATGGAACCTGCAGACGACTGAATAACTGAGGTATGCACATTAATTGCAACACAGCAGAATACCCTAGCTGAAGAGGAAAATAAAACACAAAGCCAGTTTTATTTACCACCTTCCAATTAGGTGTAGGGAGAATGATTTGTTAGGCAGCATTTGAAGGAAGAATGAAAAGAATTATCACTAGGCAAATGAAAAAGATCCCTAAATGCCCACCATTTCACCTTCCTGATTTCTTTCCTTTCCAAAGGAATTAGGAAAAATCGCAGGTGACCAGAAATTATACTGATTTTCCTCAAATTCTCTAGGCCCCCTGAGTAGTTCTATATTGCAAGAGAGCAAATTTGGCAGAAACTGGACAACGGGAAATGAAAAAGTTCCAAATACATAATGAAGCAAGAATAATTGGCCTCTCATGACATAGTTATGACAGAAATAAAATATTTTCAGAATCTATCAGCCAAATCTTTGATTTCAACATACTGAAGCCCAGCAAAACCCTCATAATTTTCTTATACACAAGAGGGAAAAACATTAGTGAATCAAAATGAGTGTCTCTTTGCCAGCAGTGCAATGGAGTATACTAGTTCCTTTTATTTAGAAAAGACACTGTTCAGAATTACAGCAGCTTTTCTTGCTCAAGTTAAATTTTATTTTCAACCTAAATTAAGAAACTGGAACAAATACTATAATCTGAGCTAGCTCTGACTAAAAGCTGCATAGTCATACTGAAATAAAGAAAATAAACAGAAAAAAAATAAAGAAATTGTATTTCCTGACCTCTGCCCCCCAGGCTCGGAAACCCTTTTCCAGCCTTAAAGCATTCAGAGCATATGTTCCGAAGTTGTCAATTCCCTCTTTTTGGCCAGCTTCCATGATTGCACTGTAAAGAGCTACAGAATCTTCTTTTCTATGGTAAAGCTCCCAGCCCAATTCACCTGTTAGACACAAAAGATTAACAGTTTCATCAGCTCAATAATGAAACAATCCTAATAAATGCAGTCCTATTCTTGGAAAAAGTGGGGATCAATGCTGTAAGTGTGAATTCACATTCCAGGATCAATTCTGCTGTCATATATCAAGTCTAATTCCCTGCAAGAACCACCAGATGATTTATGGCCTAGATCTTAAGCAATAGTATTATTATTCTAATTTAAACTGTTAACTGAAATCAGTGGGGCAGTGGGGGGAAAGGGAGGAGGATCAGAATAACTGGTAAGAAAAGGTCATGTAGTAAAGTCACAATGAGAGATGAAGCTTAAGAGCATTATAAACAGATGATGGCTTGGCAAGTGAACAGCAAATGTAACTGAATGTAAATAAGCATTAAACAAGTATATTGTATCATATTTAGTATAACAGAAAGAGGAGGACTTCAGCTGCTTCAAAATGGTCTGCATTCAGTCCATTGCGGTAGAGATAGACATAAAAATAAAAACTAACTGAGAAAAACAAATAGTCATCATTACAGTGTTACATTTTCAAGGCACTTGACAAACACTAATATACGGTAATCCAAAAACAATTCTTGACGTTGGTTTTGCAGCAAATACCACAGAGGTTATCAGAACTGGCCTTTTGTTCTGTAAAATAAATATTTGCACTGTAGGGTATTCTAGAGAAAAAGGTCTTGGAAAACTCAGCACAGACCCTGACCAGATCACATTTGAAAATCAATGTACTGCATTTCCTCACACATTTATATATCAAATGTGATGAACTTATTGCTTATGAATACATGATGAGATTTATTTTTCAACATAATTTCATTTACTGCCTCTTTCCATAATAGTCTGTTTTCTCTATTGCTTACCTGTATATGATATCCTAATGGCAGTAACAGCAATATCAGAAAGTTTCAAATGTCTAGACTGCAGAAACTTAAATGAACCATCACTCAGATCCTCACTTGTCAGCTTCTGGAGGATCTGTCGGGCATATGGACCTGCTACACCAAGTACTCCCATCTCATCTGTCATGTTTTCTATTTCAATTTTATATCCACCTCTTGTTACTTCCTCTTCTATCCATCTGCATGTAAAACACAACAGTGATGTTAATTTTTTTATGAAAGATAACTGATTTAGATAAAAATTTAAAAGGAATACTTTTTTTGTATACTTTGTTCATCTTTCCAGCAGCTCCCAGTCAGACACCTTCTCAAAACCAGTGGAAGTAAGTGCTATACTAGATAGTCAAATCCATCATTGACGTTAAATGGTGTTTTCTGGTGAGACACTGGTATAGGAACACAGGCATCTGGGATACAGCCAGGAAAGGAGAGAATTTAAATGGGTGGAACAGTATTTTCAAAATAAGAGAAAGAGTGATCTCATAAGGCTGAACACAGATTTGCCTTTGGATACAGAATGTGTTAATAAAATATCAACATACAAAAAGAGTAAGCAATAAACACAATGAACATAGAAATCCCCAAATAAACATCTCTCTCAACAAATATGTACAACCAGGCTTGTTCCTTCCTGAATACAGCATTTAAAGTATTGGCAGGAAGTTCAGTTTTGAGTTTTGATTTAATCAAAAACATTAGCTGGGTATTGTCTTTCAGGAAGCTCACAAAATAACTGAAAGGAGTATGTTTTAAAATCTTACAAAGTACTCCTTTTTAAGCAGTGTTAAAAGATCTCAGGCACAGGGGAGTATCAAACAGGACTGCTGAAATTCTATATAAGTCAATGCATTAGGTCTGGTTCTGCCGTTTGGTTCCTGAATGTGCCGACAGTCCTACTGATTCCCATGGGATTGTTATGACAGTACATTAGTCGTTGTGTGTTGGGGTAGCAAATTTCAGTCTTTTATGTGTTGATTCATTTTGAATAACTGATTTGTCAGCAATGTCCAGTAAGAAAAATTCTTTTTCTTAGTACACTTACAGCCACTTACAGCATTAGAAATATCACTTCCAATCTATGAAAATATGAGAATTCCAATCACTTCTCATCTATGAAAAACATTTTAATGAAGTCATCCTGCAACTGCTTCTACCTCCTTTCCTTCTGTTGTTTTGCTTTGTGACCCCAGAGCCCAAAGCAGAAGACATTATCACAGTATCAGAAAGACTGCACTACCAGTCTGTATTGGCCAGGTCAGTGCCTGTGGGGTCATCTATGTTTAAAGCCAATTTTCTTTTTTGCGTAAGAGAAAACATTAGAATGGAACAACCGTGCTGTGTTACATCATACAATGCCAAACACAAACAGGTTCAACCACAAAACAAGAACTACCTCCACTGAAGTATATTACATAACTACCAGTAAATTCTCCATCTTTTTAGACCAACATTAATCCAATATGCAACTGCTTATACTTCAGGATTAAACTCAACCAAGTTTCTAAGAAACCAAAATCAATAAATAAGTAGAATTCTCTTGAACCTAGCAAAAGGTTTGTTGAGTAATAATCAAGAATTTGGCACTTAGTAAAAAGATTTCCATATTAACGTGACTGTATAGCACTGTGTACTTACTGTATCAAAAATAAACTAACCTCAGATCATGGAGTTCTGACCCTGAGCCAGTTACAAGCATAAATTCTCCAGGATACAGTTGAGAGACTGTTAGCTCAGCATAAACTTTTCCTCTCGGTGTTAACATATGGCTTATATTTGTGGAACCCACCTACAGAGTAAAATTTGCAATTATTAAGAATGCAGAATAAAACCTTTGAATTCTTAAACATTATGAAATATATGGAAATACGTCTTTAGTTGAAAGAACAAAATTTTTTATATTTGTTATGCTATACCATAATAGGAGTTGACAGATATACAATTGGCCAAGATCAAGCTTTACAAGGGAAACATCACATTTTTCTTCACAGAAATAAATCAAAATTTTTGAAATGAGATAAATCAAGACGTTTATAAATATTTGTTAATTGTGTATTTCACAAGGTGTTCTTAAGCTACATTGATTTAAGAATGCATTTTCAATGCAAATTCAATCAATTTTAGTTTATTCTCTGATCACTGAAATAAAAAATTCTCTGTGTTATTGACATGAGTATTCTTTTTCAATCACGTGACTAAGGCTTTCAGATCCCTAAAGGATAACATTATTTTGTCCCTTACCTTAAAGAAAGAACTACTGAGCTGGCTTATGCTTTTGTGGCCCTGATTTATGTATGCTTTTATATTTTCTGTAGTTGCTGACTATGAATTTACATCTCTGTACATTTCAGTCAGGTTCTATATAGAAACATGATCTTTACAAGTAAAATTTCAAATAACAGTTACCTAGCTGTGACCATAAAACATATACACATTCATACAGATATCATCCACACAAACAGGTATATGAATAAGCCATAGCTGTTATGCTGGTCTGGTTCCAGAGGCAGAATTCAATCTCTTTTATTTCATTCTGCTGTTATAAGAACCTTGTCAATCACCCAGTCAGTGCTCAGATTCCAGTAAATGAACGGAAAAAGGAAAACTATTGCAAGTATTAACATTCTTTTGCAAGGTCATATTACATTAATACAGTTACTGGCATATTACAGGCACATAATTGAATTTTTGAATTTTGGTACCAAAATCAGACAGCTTGTCTGCATCATAAAATAATTCAGTGAAGTTACTGGAGACATACTTGTATCACAACTAGGTTAAGTCTGACTACCATCAGATTCAATCAACGGTTGTGAATGGTAGATTTTTACATAGACTCATAAACTGTTCTATTTTGCTCTCTACCTTTCTTTTCCCCCATAGCAACACTCATTAAACTCCATAGAAAGCACTCACTTTGTTCTCATAATTTCCTGTTTAATCTTGCCCACCCCCAATATATTTGGCCAGTGTTATCTATGCCCACTGATGACAGAGTTACCTTACCTCTACCCCAAGCCAGAAAGAAGATAAACTTTTAATCTATGTTCCTATCAAAAAAATAAAACAGTAAAAAATGACAACATGGCAATTCAGGTTCTTCTTTCTCTTAAACCTATACCTAAATTACCATTTACATTTACAGTTACCATTCTTGTGTACAGCCTTCCCATTCAGTTGCCTCTGTCCTCTGAAAAGTTATCTATCTTTGTATAGAGAGACTATAGTCTCAGGGTGCCTACTCTTT
>NW_010545553.1:27830-53901 GCF_000687285.1 Phaethon lepturus
GCTTCCTCTCTTTGGCATCTGAAAACCAGCTAAAACCATCACCTATAGCAAAAACTTAATGAAATTCTGTGCTAAAATGAGCAAATCCCATGTCAGTAGCACTTCAGAAAGGAACAATCTGCTTGGTGGAGGTGTATCTCTCAAGTTAAAAACACTGGATGAGAGGGAAGATAAAGGGACTTATGGAGCACTACCATAAACTGAGAACCAAGAATAAGAAACCTGGGGTAGTTTGTCACAATGTGCCATTTTTGAAAATGGGATCATATTCTGAGAATCTGTGAGCAGCCACACTTTGTAGAGAAAGGACAGGTGTGAGCTGAAAGCTGAATACCCTAAGTGGTTGCAACCCTGCCTGCTTCAAGCAGCCGGGTGTAAAACAGTCACTATGAAGGGGGTGGAAAATAAGCATGGGTCACATTCAAAAAAAATAAAAAAATCCCACAACAAAACTGTTCCCTTGGGCATCCAAGTAGAATACAACATCCAGCTATGGTCAGGCAAGAGTATCTTCCACTACTCTCCTCTACTGTCTGAAGCTGCTGCAGTACAGTGCTGTTTTAGGCAGGCAGCTGCTAAGCTATTCTAGTACTACTGTAAAAGAATTCCAGGTGAGATTCACTTGGACTTCTTTAGATAAAGATTTGAAACACCGAAGTTGCTGTGCTTGAAGGAAACACTTTTTTACTGTAAAGGTGACTGAGCACAGGAACAGGTTGCCCACAGAGCTGGTGGAGTCTCCATCCTTGGAGATATTTAAAAGCCATCTAGGCATTGTCCTGGGCCATGACCTCCAGGTGACCTGCTTGAACAGTCGGTTGGACAAGGTGACCTCCAGAGGTTCCTTCCAACTTCAACCATTCCATGATTCAATGATTTGTGTCAAAAGGTACTTCTATATAGGGCTACTCTAGCATAAACTCCACTGTCCATGCTCTTAACTGAGTGAAATACATCTCCTGACACAACAGTTTCTTCAAAGGATCTGAGTGTTTGGTATCTCAAAGATACAGCAATAATATTATGCTTCATTTTCCATTTCTGAAACAGATCTTGTTTGTCTAAATCCTACATTAAAACAGTTACCACTGTCCCATTTACCTTTGGAACAACATTTGCAAACAGATGATCCAGCAGCTTAACAGAATCTGTGCCTTTTATTTTAAACTTGCCAAATGGTGACAGATCAATCACACCAACTTTTTCCATAACCTGTTTATACTCACGACCCACAGGGTCAAACCAATTTGTGCGCCGAAAACTGGGTCTGAAACAGAGCATTTACACACATAAAACACAATTTGGAAATTTTGTGCTCTTTTCAGCAAAACATAGTCTTCAGTTTCTTCAGTTTAATAATCATTGAAAAGAGCTAGACTTTCCTATTTGTAGGTAGCTTACCCAATATTTTCCTTGGTCTAACATAGCTTAATTATTAAAATCCTTTAACAACAGAGAAAGATATGGGTTGATATTTTATCAACCATTTTGTACAATAAACTGTGAACTGTTCAAATGTTAGAAGAAGTAGTTGTGTGTCATGTAAATTTACAGCATACTTTGTTGCTGAATCATTTATTTGAGTTTAAGGTGTCAGAGGTTTTACTTCTGAACAGCAGAGTGTGTCTCTATTCCTTTATGAGCCTCATTTAGATTGGGACTCCAGTATCCCTGTGGAAAACATTTAAGTGCTGGATGCTCCCAGATGCACACAGGTAACTAGGTAGGCAGACACAGGGTAAAAAAAAAAGAAAGAAAAGAGGATTAGGCTTCTCCTTTGCTGAGAATTATTCAGCAAGGAATCATTTTTTTTCGTGAAAACATTATACTGTGCTTTGATCATATTTATGATCAAATAATAAGAAAGGGAGAAAAACATAAATTTATAATGAATAATTAAATTTATAATGAACAAATTGCTCTCTAATCTTTTCCTTGAGCTAGGTTGCTCCCTGACACCCCATACCTAGCAGAGTTACAGGATACCTTGATGTGTTTTTTGAATTGCCTGCATGATCAGAATAAAATGGATTCTAAACTATATAAAAAACAGTTATGGAAGATCTACCTAACAGACACCTTTAACTGAAATGAATGATAAATGTATGCTTCTTATTATATTTAACTCAGCTGGCCCTTGCTATCATGACAATTTATTGGGGGAGTGGGTATAATCTTTTATTTACTTGTATCCAGTCTCATCTCCAGGTTTGTAGAACCAGTGAGGTTGCTCCCATCCTGCATGAAAGCCCATTGAACATTTTGATTTCAGCAAATCATACAGCCCACTGGTTCTCTCTGTTGGTCTCCCAGCAAATCTTTCTTCTTTAGGGTAACCAACTAGACAGGGGGAAAAAAAAAAAAGAAAAATCATGGCACACTAAATACTGTACATCACCAAGATAGAATATATATTAACACATATATATAAACAGGGAAATCTAGAGGCAGGCTTTGTTGGAATCCATTCGCAGTATATGAATATATTTAAAAGAACACCTTCTTACCGATGTTATTAAAACCATAAGATTCTCTTGCTTTGGCTGCTGTGTATTCTGTGGTGGTCCACTTTCCATACCGGTTGGGATCTAATTCTATCAGGTCAAATGGAGGTTCCCCCTCAAGGATCCAGTCACTGAGGTACTTTCCTATGCCACCAGCGTGTACAATGCCATACCTTAAAAACACAAAAAAGTCCTGTAGTGCCAAATCTTTTTTTGTTTGTTTGTTTTTAAAGATCACTACTAGCACATACTACTAATACATCCCCTAAAGTATTCTAAACTTTTTCCTCTGGCGTTTGTTTGTTTGTTTGTTATACTTTGTCTTGTTTTCCAAGATTACATGTTTTATTGACAGATATTTCTACTGCACCAATGTCAGCAGCAAAACTCCATTGCTAATGTACAGCATTTATCATATGTATATATCACATTATATTTATGTGAAAATAAGTTCTTAGTTATTTGTGAAATCATCCAATGAGCATAACAGAAAAATCCTTGAAGAAACAGTAAGTCTGTCCAAACCCAAGTTTAGATTAGCATGCAGCAATTAAATCACAGACACTCACACTGAATAGTGAAGCTAAAACAAAATTGAATTGCTGTTCATCAACTTTGCATTCTGAATTCTATGCCCTCAATTAAATAGGCAAGGATCTTGTGGAAAAAAAAAAGAAAAGGATGTAATAATTTAATTCTAATGCATATGGATAAGAATAATTAATTCAGGTTACATGGACAACTTAGCTCTGGCACTTCCTAACTGTAGAATGCCTGACTTCATAATATTCATGAGATTACATTGATATAGTGGGGTTTTATCTGTAATTTATTTATTTATTTCAATAAAACAGAAATATTATGAAGTCAGGTATTCTGGAGTTGAATATATGAAATAATTCTGCCAAACACACTCCTTTAGGCTGTCCAGCATAAATATTCAGATTCTCAGCACAAGCTTGCATCACTGCAGTCGATGCAGTAAGGATGAGCACTTGTAAACTGCCACTCTGCAAGTACTACAGAAGAGCTAGCCATTGCTGGAGTTTATTTAATTAGGCAACTCTTAGTTATTCATGGGTATAAGTTTTGTGACCATGGCTACAATGCCTTCAAGAATGGCTGCAGAAGTTTTAGACTTTTAGTCTCCCTCCACCATTCACTGCAGCCAAACCTGCAGGGGAACACAGCACAGAGACCACTGCATGACGGAGGATGACAACAGACCAAGCACAATGAGTCTTTTAGCTTCAGCTGAAGACTGTTGAGCTGATGGCAAGGTAACCCTGGGGAAAAGACAGCCCTTCGATGTTGCTACTACAGGTAGAGCACTGCATGTGGGCTGACTGGTGTCTGTACTCTGCAGAGCTTTGCAGCACCGACTCTGCAATCAGTTGCTTTTGGTGCTCCTAGTTGAGCCTAGGAGATTTTAATTACATTATCAGAGATTTTAAATTATACAGGGTGCCCAAATCACTCATTACCTCGGATAATGGGGAGCTAATTGTATTAATATACCACTGCAGTTCTGCTACACAAGAATGAAACACATGCTTTGCAGGGATGGGCTGTTACAAGTAGCTGTAGAGAGTGGTACAATTTAGGAACCTCAATCTTCATAAGATGATTTAGAAAAAATTTCCTTAATGAACACAACCTGCACTTCTCTGGTTTTCTTCTCTTCTTCCAGTCGCTGCCAGATCATCTTCCCCATTGTCCCTGTCCTATTCTTGTGTCTTTCTTGTTTATGAGTACTTGCTTCTAACTGATTTTCAACTCATTCAATTCCTTTTTCCTAGGCAATCTGAGTCCTTGCACACCGTGGTTCCTTTTCTACCATCTTTGTCCCAGATTTAGCCACTTTTCTATCCCATTTCTGCAGGAAAACTCCTGTTCAGTCTCTGGCTGTGGAATACTACTGTAGATAGAATGCAGGAATCTTAGTGCAAGATTTAGTGAGTCTCTATTAAGTGTTTATGAGCTGCAACACTAATAAAGGATTGTGAAAAGGGCCTTGTGGATAGATTTTCTGAAGAAAGATATGCAGGAAGGTCTTTGGGAGAAAGGTTGCTTCTGCCAAATGTGAAGTTCATTCTCAGAAAATGGGGAAATTATAGCTTTTCAAAAGAAAGACTTCACCCCAAAAATGTTAACACAGCAAAACAACATATCTTCGGAAAATCTCGGTTTTTTGAACGGTTACACTGCTTTTAATTTAACTTTTCTGAATAAAATTCTAGCCTACTCTTCTTAACATTTTCAAAGCTATAAGTAACTGAAAACAGCCTTAAATGGGATGTGTTGAGCAACCTTAATAATAAACAGTGCTACAAGCTCTGCTAACTATACTTATTCTTTGCACATTAAAATGCCTAGCAAGCTGCTAATTTTAGATAATAAAAATCCTCTAAACTAACAGCACTAAGTCCTCTGTCACAATGTCCCTGGTAGTTGACTATGAGATAAGGATTTGCTAATGTACACAAAAAATTACAACACTGGTAGAAACACTGCAGTGACCCAGAAGCATAGAACAGAGTCAAAAGTCCCTGAAAAGCAGACAAGGCAATCCAATGACATAACTGTGGCCTGTGTCTGAACACTTAGAGATTAATCAAATTCCTGAAATAAGTTGTTTAAAGAAACTAAAATATATAACATTGGTCTTCAGTTATTCCTATATGGAACTTTGATCCTGCTCCCATTGACATGAATGAAGGAAAACAGGCTCCAAAGTCTGGCAGCACAGTAATGAACTTAAACAGTCTTTTTGGTGAACAAGGACTAGGCAAACTGTTTTTGTAACTATAAGTTCTGTAAATGTTACTAAAAGATAACATTTTCTTTTTAAATCCAAGCAGCAAAGGTGAATATCTTTCACAATGAATCATTGCAAAATTACCTAGCTTTTTTATTTTGAGGGCCTCAGAAAGCACGTTAGTGGTACTGTTTTATCTTATGATCTGAGGGCTTGTTTGGTTTGGACTGAAAAAAACCTGGAAAAAGCTGAGCTGGATTTTGAAC
The DNA here is from genome assembly GCF_000687285.1 of Phaethon lepturus. Classification (NCBI taxonomy): domain Eukaryota; kingdom Metazoa; phylum Chordata; class Aves; order Phaethontiformes; family Phaethontidae; genus Phaethon; species Phaethon lepturus. The sequence goes on from NW_010545553.1 coordinate 33,359, forward strand.
AGCAAATTAGGCAATTGGAAAAACAATGTGAACAGAATGTGTTCAATAACATGTGCCTGGAATTATCTTCAGTTCATTCTACCCACCTTGCATCAATGGTCAAACTAAGACAATTAAACAGAAGTCAGTATGAGTTTTACCCCTGACTTCAGTGGGGCCAGAGCATATAAGATGTAAGTCACATTAAAAGAAAATATCATTATGGGCAGAAGAGAGTAAATGACACCAGTAAACCACCCATTCCTGTTGTCACACTGCCCTCATTTGCTTTCCTCTAGCATTCAGCTACATCATATCTCAGCTCAACCTTCAACAGTCAGAACCATTACTGTGTTTGTATCTCTAGAGCAGTCACCCAGTATGCTGGCAGTCCCTTCTGCTTAGTATGTCTTCCACTCTTCAGCAAAAAGTTAGTAACTCATATTAGAAGTTCTCCCTGTACCAATCAAGATTTCTTGCCACAACTTCAGTGACACCAGTTTCTTCACAGGCCAAACAATTGTTGAACACAATGTAATTCAAAGCAATACACAAAATGAACAGGAAAGTGTATTATAAAGCCCAGCACTTTTATGACTTTAACTTGCTGCACAGACAGTACCAAGTACTACTCATTTCTTGCTGCTTCATAAAGTGTCACAGATACTGGCCTCCAGAATAAACAGAGGAAACAAACTGAAAAAATAGTGAGAGTTATGAAGAAGTAAGAGAGAGCTTGTGTTATTTAGGTAGTGGTAATTAAGACTATTTCCAACTGCATTTTACACAAAATACTTGCAAAACAACCCTTAAACCCATACAAATTTGCAAAGCTTCAGCTGACTGCCAGTTTAACAATATGAAAGACAAAGTTGTTATAAATGATGTACTCACCCAAAACCAATCGCTACCCAGTAATTTCTGACACCCTGATGTGGTCCCACCATAGGAAGAATGTCTGGAGAATAGGTGATAGGACCCGCAATTGTGTTTATGATGTCTGCATTTTTCAGAACTGGGACCATTTCCATAGCAGCCTCAATATGCTCCATTATTCTGTCTAAATCAGACTCAAAAAGTTCTTTTCCAAAACCTGCACAAATATTTGACTCTTATTATACACTTAATTACACCAAAAATACTTACATTTTAAATACAGTTATGCACTCTACAACTATAAAAGTTACATTGTATTCATCATAGCCATAGACGGCATAGTTCAAGCCTTTGCCATCCTACACAAGAAAAATGGTGTGCACAAAACCCCAGTTGCCTGCAGCATGAAGTTTATTGTCACTACAGTTACACTGTCCTTTATACATATTTGTTTAACCCTAAGGTCACACAAACTCAACAATGAAGTAGAAAAGTAGTGGAAAAACATAGAAACTTCCTTCTATGTTAATAAGACCCACTTATTTTTCTTAATATGCCAACAATATGGGGAGGGGAAGAAAGGTATTGCCTGTGTCAGCTTATGATTTCCATGGTGTTTAGTGACCTCCTGGATATATTTCAGCCTTAAGTCTGGGCTCTAAGCATTATTGAACATCACTCTGTAGTGGAACTTGACACGACGAGAGACAATAAGTTCAGGAAGCCATGACAGTGCAATCTAAAGCCCAACAATGCTGATTGCTCTTCCTTAGGAAACACATTGTGGTTTTTTAAAACAGCAACATTGTTGACTTAATATAACTTTCTGTCTAGAAGTGAATGTAAAGCTGAAGCTTAGATATAACACAGTATTTTTTTTAATAAGCAGCAGTATGACATGGTTGTGATTTTTTGTACAAAAAATTCTATACAAATCCACAGCTCTCTTGCACTTATATCCAAGCACAGCTTCTTGTCTAAGATATTCCTTTGCTATTCCTGTGATCCTATTTGATAACCACATTATCTCCGTGGGAACAGCAAAAATCCAAAGCCCCTGCCAGTGTGCTGGAGAGACCAGTAGCTTAGAAAAATCCCTATTCAGTTGCAAAAGGCTACAGAACACAGATTGATGACTGCATCTAATCACAAGACACAGGCATCTGTTCAGAGAGTAGGATAAGACTATGTTGTAGATGTGTATTTTGTGCCTATTTCAAACTGGGGGTTTTCACGTTACATTTTTATTTCTATTCACTGTTACCATTAGAATTCTATTCTGTGAAAAAAAGTTTCTGCATACAATCACTCATTGCAAATATTTTCTGTTTTCCATCACATAAGGCAGCATGACAGGCTAGGATTTATACACATTAAAATATGTGCTAGTGATTATCAAGTTTAAAGATTTAATTCTCTTAATTACCTGGTGGGACTCCATTTGTTACCCATGAGTCCTGCAGCTTCATCTTCTCCTCACTTTCATATGGACCAAATAAAAGACCATCCCTTTCTTGCCTTAGATAATATGATCCTTCTAAGTCACGAATCACAGGCAATTCTGTTTTTAGGGCTTTCACTTCAGGAATAGTTGATGTCACAACATACTGATGATGAACAGGTATGAGAGGGTGCTGCAAGCCAATCATCTTGCCTATTTCACGGGCCCAGAAGCCTAGAGAACACAAAAACCGAAACAGAAATATTCAAAGATTAATTTCCATGATTGGAAAACAGCATTTGCAGGTAGCACTGCGCTTTATGGAATGTGACAAGGAATTTTTTCCCCATACTTTTAATTTTCAAATTATTTTTCATATTATCCAGCATAATTTTTACTCCATAATTCCATGTCCTTATTCCTAATTATACTATCATATATTATTCTAGTACACAGATACTAAAAAAGTATAATTGGAAAGTATAATTGGAAGACACTTAAAAATCAGAATAAATTAGCTCATACCATAGGTGTTAATCTAGCCTCTTACTTTCAACCAAATGAGCTTGTATGTTTTCCCAAAACAGTAGTCAAGTCCTAACACCCCCACAGAGCAAGGCAGTACTTTCTGCCAGCTAACCTCAAGAATTTAAGTTTCTCTGCACACGCATCATGTGACTCATATTAATTATGTCTCTCACACAGCAGTTAATTCATTATGATGTTCGTACTGGTGAGTAGTCAGTGTGTTCTCTCACAGTTGTCCAATTGTGGACAGAGCGTGACCAGAAAAAGCAAGCAACAATTTCCCTGCCCCTCAAGCCTATACAGACCCTTCATGTATACTACTAGCCGTAAGTTAGATAAGACCTAATTCTCCTCTGTTAAGTTCCCTGCAGACTAGCTGTTTCCAGCTGGTCAGACTTGAGGTACCTGTGTCAAAGTCAAGGTGTGGAAGCCACTTAAATGCTAAACTTACTAGTTTGGGCTCTGCCTCATGGCTCGTATCTGCTGTGATATTGGAACATACAGACCCAGGAATCAGACAGATAATTTGACTGGGATGGCAGCTGCTCTAAGAAGCTTGGAATATCCCTCAGCCCTGCTCTTCCTGACTCCTTGGCTCAAGGAGTGGAGGTCTCAGAAGTGGGAATGAAGGGGGAAAATGCAGTGAAGAAGGAGTTCCAGGGAGGTCTAGGAATGAGGGTTGGGGGAAAGCAAAATGAAAGGGGAAGAAGAGGTAGCAGGGCCTTCCAAATAAAAGACTATGTGCTATCTGGCACCCAGGAAAAGAAGGCAGGTCAGCCTGGATCCTGTGGAACCAGCTGATGCCAAACTGTTTATGAAAAAGTACCACCAGCAAGATTTGCTTCCTAACACAGCTGCCCCCGATCCTGGGACTTACGCTTATGATGCGCAGCTTAATATACAACATTTCTTCCCTTCTGCTGCTTACTTGTCTTAGCCAGATGCTCCTACCTCTCTCTGCAATTCCATGCTCTACAAGATTTCACCGAAATTTAGCTCTCAGGGCCTTGAGAGCACTAACAGTCATTAATGATCCTGAGCAGACTCGCCTGGGACTTCTACCCACATCTCTGCCCAAGGGCCCAGGAGCCCCATTTCAGGTCAGCTCTTGGCCTTCAGAACCTGTCTGAGCTGGTTTGATTGTAGGTTTGCCTGTTTACAGTTCTGTCACAACCATGCCCGTGCCTGGTCATGGACCTCATTGATCCAGATCCTGATCCGTGGACTACTTCCCAGCTTGACCTGAGCCCAGTCTCATCTCTGTGGTCGTGCCTGTTGATCGCTGGGCAGTATCTGACCCTGGTTACTGTCACCAGACCTGTTCCTGACCTCTGGATGGACTTCCAGGCTTGGCCTCAGTCTGGCTTCATCACTATGGATCTGCCTGTGCCTCATCCCCACAAACATGTCTGGAGATCTGGACTGTGGGCTGACCCCAGATGCTGGTCCTGGGCCTGCCCTGCTCCCTCCCCTGTGTCCTGTAGGACGGAGCCCTTGCTGGCTTGGCCCCTGCCCTGCCAGCCTTGTTACCACACTTGGCTCCCGGTCCCGCAGGGAGCAGCCGGGCCGCGCCGCTTGCTGCCGCTAACTTGGGAATACATCCTCTCCTCTCTGGCACGGCCTAAAGGCAGAGCAATCAGAAAAGCTGAGTTGGGCCGTGCCGGCCTGTGCCATTCCCCCCACGCCACGAGGGCTGTCAGCCTCTTATTTAGTATTACAAACCAGCCTCAGGGTCTAACACCCACTGTTTTAAAAACGCAAAGTTTCTGAGGAAAACGTTTTCTGTGGTGACTCACTTGACAATTGCTGGCAGCAGGTAAAGCAAGGGAGCAGGCACTCTGGGATCATGATAGAGAGATCTGTGCAGTTAAAAGCCTCTGCCCAGTAAATACTAAAAACCAGTATCTTTTGTTCTGCATTTACCATACATAAGAGTTTTGCTCCTTAATGGCATCTTCACCACTTGGAGGACACTCACTGACAGAACACTTGTTAAGTCTGTTAAATTAGCTCAGGGAAGATCATGCCAGAGTCATACAGGGATTCAAAACATCCTTTAAGGCTACTGAGACCTGATTTATGCTCCCTTATACAAAAAACAACCCCAAAAATTCTAATATATTTGAATTTCTAGCACATCTGCAAGAGTTTCCTCCATTCCACATGACAAATACAAATCTGGATTTAAGTAGAGGCTAACAATCTTCAGGCATTTTCTTTTGATTTGGGCATTTCCATGTCACCTACAAAGAAAACTATTTTAGGGTAAGGTCAGATAATGATCCATAACGGGGAAAGAAAGGTGAAGTAGCAAAAAAATCCGTTGCTAGTATCATGCACTGTTTTCCTGCCAAAATTGCTTGGACTTAAAAAGATATTTGGAAAAAAGATAATGCTCTGGGAATGTGCTTCTAATAAATTCACTATTTTGCTTACTCATTAAAACAGAATGAATGAGAAAATATAGAGAGCAAGCATATTAAAGCTCCTCAAAGAAAATAAAAATGGTAGACAATTTTAGGTCTTTGAAATTTAACTTTGTTTCTTTCAAAATAATATTAAATTTCTTAGCCACTAAGTTTGCAGGAGTACATTACAAACAGCTGATTTTAAATGGATTTTAAATTAAAGGCAAATAGTTTAAGTTTGCTCAAAATCAAATTTTAAATATTGCACTTCTAAAAAAATCACATGATAAGTGCTTATTTAATTGCTTAGAATAGCAACAGCTGACATTTACTAAACAAAAAATATTACAGTTTCTTTGTTTAAAGTTTCTGAACCAAAACTATTACAAACACAAGAATGGGAAAAAGAATATGTTCTCTGAAACAAAATTCCAGTTGCAAGCAGATGTCAAGTCCTATCACACATAGTACAGATACACAAAGGCATAAAATATATCTTGAGGAGGTTTGTAAAGATTAAATTGTAGAGACTGCAAACATGTGATGCTGAAATATTCAGTGGTGGTACTACTTAGCATACCTGTTGAACTATGTAATCTGACTATCTCTTGTTTCTAAAAAAGAGGAAATCTTCCATCACTACATATGTACAAATGGTTGTATATACAGTGTGTACATGTCTGCAAATGTGTGCTTATATACACACACACATACTGTATTTCATATACACAGTATATTCATATTCACACACATATTCACATATACAGTAATTTCACTATTTTTGCAGACTTTAATCAAACATTCCATTATAAATAGGCTGCAAATCACTTCAGCAGGCTCAATAGCAGTTAGTTCACATCAGGGATTATTTATTAGGCATCTGCTTTCTTCCAAAATGGAAATCTCACATAAGGAACAGCTAAAGATTGGTTGAAACTAGTTTGTTCCAGTTCCACAGCAGATGTCAGCTGGGGGATGAGGGGGGAGAGAGAATGTAAAGAGCCTTCTGATGTATTTTTCTCTGCTCATATTGCAACACGAGCCTAAAGTATGAGCTCTGAATTATACCAGACATGATCTGTAGTGGAATGAGGCAAGGCCGAGAAGAAGAATGAATGTTAGCTAAGAGAACATTTATAAGAGATATGTGTTATATAGTATTGATTTCACATCCTTAGCCAGAATGTTAAGCAATATGTGCTTCAAATGCCCATTTTGGCTGAATAGTTAACTACATCAGAGAATCAACTAAATATATTGTTGGTTTAATAACTTATTAAATAAAAAAAAGAGACTATAAAAATTTCACAAGGGCACCTTCTAATTTTTGCATATAAACTTTGAAAAGCATTTACTAGAAAACTCTGCCTAATGTCAACTTAATAGATAAGCCAAAGAAAGATAACTACACTACAAAAAATAAGGAGATTACTACATCTGTGATACTTCATCCATATGATGCAGAGCCAATGGTTAGGAATAACGAATGCCTAGAAGTCTGTGGCCTAAATAAGAAGCCTGACTGCCGAAAGAGTGGCCTTTCCATTCCGTAATCTTGGATCATTCCCAGACCAGTACATCCATACCGTGTAACAAATGACATAAGGATCTTATTAGTAAGAGAGCTTATGATTTTGTAACTGAATGCTGTCCCATAATTCATGCCTGAAAGCCATGAACTGAGAGTCCAAAGAAAATCAAATATTGATGCCTCTCATCTTCTAAGTGCTTGACTTTGCAGTCTAAATAAAATTCTTTTAATTACGTTTCCCTGTTTCTGTGATTCCTTGCTTTCTAAAAAGCTTGTGAACTCTTCTAGACCTCTTTCTCTCCAACATGTCATTATGTGGCACTGTATGGACTTCATGACACAGTCCATGCACATACTTAGAACCTCAAGGTGAACTTTTTCAGATCCCTGGTACTTTAGCTGGGCTTATAGCAATACCAGGTGATCACCTATGTATGGGAAGCATATGATGAGAAAGCACACTTTTCAATGGGTTTCTCAGTTAATCTTTACTGAAAGCCTGGAATGATCTAACATGGGTCTGTCTACATCCCAGATACTGGAAGAAAGGTCACTTAGTAAAGCTTATCCTCTCAGAGTTCAGCCGTTTTATCCCATTCCCTCCAAGTTTCTCTCTATCCCAATCTTCTCTCTACCCCACCCCTGCTTGCCCCATACTTTTTCTTCTTTCCTCCTCAATCTCATACCCCACTCTTTTTACTCCAGTCCTTACATCCTTCTTCAGCTATTTTGCCTCTGTGTGCAAATCAGTCGCCCATGTTTGTCATAGCCTGTCACACCTGCCTTCTCTTCCTTCCAATCTACTCTCATCTACATCTCCCTTGGTACTCCACCAGTCTTTCATGCTCAGACAGCTCAAGCAGCCTCAGTTTTCCCGTCTTAGTTTCACATACAACCAGTCCTCAAGTATCCTTTCTGATCTTTTTGTCCAGAAAGCTCCAGATCCAGTTCCCTTAATGGAAGATCCCTTTCTGCTATCCCTCTCTATGGTGTCATCCTCACTGTCGCCATGCCCACAGTTCCTCACAGTTTGAGTTTCCTTATTCAGCAAGTCCTCCAGCACATAAGTGTTCCACTTGCTGCCAGTGCTCACAACCACCTCCAGGAAACTTTCCCAAGCATTTCACTCCCCCAGTACATCTATTCCCCTTCCAGTACAACTCATAATTCCAGTTGTCAGCCATGGTTATTCTACCCACCAGCAAGAGGAGTCCCTGCCTCACTCAACTTCTTCATTTTATCAGCTTTGCACTGAAAAGATGGTTTTTTCTTTTCCACTACACAGATGTAAAAAGGAATTATAAAGACATATCCTCGCTCTCAGTTCACTTGTCCCATCTGAGCAAGAAGAGAAAGTCCTCTTGAGCCATCACAGCTTCCTACTGAAGTCTGATTATTCACTGAGACAGGATGTATGAAAGACTCATGTCCTAAAATGCAGATATGATTCAGTATGAGACAGACAGAGTCTGCAAAAACTTAATCCGAATGGTAAATATGAAGCATGTTTTCATACAATTGAAAACAGAAAGTCTTTCACTAGAAAGTAGAAGGCATGCTTCACGTAGGAAGTGTTGATAGTTTCACCAATAATATATTTTTCTATAACTTGTATAAAATAGCATAAAAATAAGTGAAGTTTAGATGGCATACAGGTTTTTAGGCCTATCAACTTATTTAGTAAAACAAACATAAATCCAAAGGACTCCTGTCCAGAAGCTCTTTGAAGCAGAAACATCAGTTTGGCTTCTTTAACACAATGAAGAATAAAAATTGCATATGTAAATACAAGTTCCTTTGAGTTAGGAAATTTTTATTGCATGAAAAAATGTATTGTTAAGCCAATTGCATGTTTAAAATACTACTCAAAGGGCAACAAAAATCTTCTGTTTCAAGGATAGAGTATAATCTTAGAGAGATAATACTGAAATAGGCAAGCTTATCTTACTTGCTGCAAATCCTCAGTCTCTTTGAAAAAACAGTGAAGATATTTCTACTTCATTTGTACACCTCTTTTCCCTTCCTAAGTAGCTCTCATAAGATTTAAGAAGACAAGACACATAGAGATAGCCTGTCTGTTCTACACAACTTACTGTAGACCAGTAAAGGTCGCTTCTGCTACTAAAATCTAACAAGACAGTCTGACTAGTTACTGCTGGAGACAATCCAAAAAGAAATATTATTAATGCCTAGTCAAGGACAACTAACATAAGAGCTAAATTTTCACAACACTGTAAAATAACATGTGCAAAGTACGTTTTACCACAAACCAAGTAAATAGTCAAAACCATATATTACTTATTCCAAAAAGTAAACCACACAATTCAGTACAGATGCTCCATGTCAGCTATTTTGTAAATCTGAAGAGTATACATATGCTTATGTTACCTGCAGCATTCACAATCCTCTTTGCTCGAATTATTCCAAGTGGAGTTTCAACTTCCCATGTCCCATCTGATCGGGGGTTTAGATTAGTCACTTGGACAGGGTAATTTAATTGGGCACCGTATTTTCTGGCTCCTGCAGCCAAGGCCATAGTGAGAGAATAGGGATCAATATGACCATCTCCAGGGTTATACAGGCCAGCTAAAACCTGAGTGGAGGTAAAAATCCACAAAATTAAGGAAATTAAAATTTATCAAAATTAATTTTTTAAAAGCCACTTTGTTTCTTGAATGCTGTAAACCTTGAGGAGCCAAATCAAAATAAATTTTCAAAACAAATAGTATCAGGTCTTCAGCTAGCCAACTTAAAAATGGTGTAAGAAAGTAAAATTGCTCAGTTCTCCTACACAATCAAGGGCTGCAACACTTTAATTTTATAATATTATATATATTATAATTAGCAGTACACATACTGGCATACAGGATGCACTAAAATGCATTTGAGTCTGACTTTAGTTTATAATGTACCTTTTTTCACTGAAAAACAAGAATGTATTGTACAATTTGTATAAAAAGACCTTGTGTCTACAAATCTGATAAACCAGTATTTAATTGCAATGGAAGTTTTTTTTTATAAAATTAGGTTCTTTACCATATCCATGTTCAACAAGGGAAACAGTTCTTGTACTTTCTCGGGCGTGATTAGGTACTGCTCTGTTGGGTGCCAACCAGCACGAGTCATTTGGTATTTGAATTCATCTACCCTAGTGGGAGTTGAAGCAATTCTGATGCTGCCAGGACAATGAAACCCCACAGCCTAAAATAAAGAGCAAAAGTGAATTACTGAAAGAACTTTTACTTATCTCCATAAATGCATGTTCCTATGCTATGGGAAATCTACAAGAATTTTGCCACTAACATCACTGAAAAGAGACTCAAATAAGGTAGGTGCCCTTGAAGGAGCAGGACTCAGTTGTAAACTCCTAGAGAAAAAAAAATTTTAAAAAGAGTTATCAAATTAATGTTCTAGGTTACTACATACTATCTTCAAAACAGTTATAAAAAGCTTTTCTTGAATGTCATGATGCTATTATTTTTATTGAGATTTCATAAATGTTTGAATTTATGCACTCATATATTTTTAAAAATACAATCAGACACAGCTCAAAAATAAATATATAATAATTTATATTAAGACTATCCCCTGCACAATTTTCTGTTTAGATGCTGCAGAATAAATTTAACTTATTAAGCACCTTTATTGGCACAATGAATAACCACCCACCTTTTTTTGTTTTTTTAATAAATTAGAAATCCTTATACAGCTGGACACTGAATGCCCACTTTCTGGTACACACTGTTTACTTCACCTTTTGTGTGTTACCTCACAGGACATGAATATGGCTAAATGACTGGTTTAGTAGAAATCACAACAATAATCTTCTGTAGTATCTTATCTAGCTGAGCAGTAGAATGAAGAAAAAAGTATTTTATTACAATTATCAAGTTTGTAGATTAGTACAGTGAGGTTCATTAAATTTCTGCTGTTGTCTGAAGCAAGCATGAGTTTCGTAAGTGAAATCTATGGCTGAATGATGTCAGATAAAAAAGATGACCTGTGTGTTTCTCTGCAAATGCATTCCTTAAGTCACTAAATAAAAACACATTTCTGAAAGGGACAGGAAGAATTGCAGCTATCTTCTCAAGTACAGACAGCATCATATCATATGAATTTTTCAGTGGACATGTTTAAAGCAGGAGTGTATCATAATCAATCCATTCATTCCAGATACTTGATGCTATTTGAACTCCTATACGAAGCTAAAGTTGCAGACTCTCAGTCTGCTGAGCTTCTGAGATGTTTAATGAAAACCATTTTCTTAAATTTCAGAGGGATCTGGGAAACCATCTAAAATATTTGGTGACTACACACCAAACTATATGCAGGCAGGAGTATATATTTCAATAACATGGGAGCTTTATTATAGTCATGAACACACACATAATCAACTTGTCAACTCCAAACTTTTTGCAATACTATTCATAAGGTTAACAATGATCTGAATTAATAATTACAAGGATAAGTAGATTACCTGTCCAGTCTCTTCTTCCAGCTTTTCATAGAGTTTGATGCTGTAAGAATGGATTTTCTTCAGGTTTATTCCAGGATGAAAATAAGTAGTTAAACCAGCCTCAAATAATAAATAGGAACAACAACACAGAGATATGATTAGAAATGCAGTGTTTTCTTTCCCCTCTTCCAACTGTCATCCAAAAAGAAACTGTCAAGATACTGTAAAGAAAAGCAACACATGGATAGAGCCAACTGCTACAAAAATAAAAATAAAACCCTTCCCCTACTTACGGCATTCTTGTTCTCTGCATGCGTGCTTTTCCACCTGTCTTTTCTCATCAAATTTGTCAACTCATGACACTGTTGCAGTTGTTCTTTCCTATAGTTTCCTTTCTTCCTTAAATTATTCAGTTGTCAGTTTCAATCTTTTGGAAGAGAGGCACAACTCCATTCCCAATCAACTAAATCAACTGATTGTCCTGCTACATGCCCTGTAGTGGGATCTTTTCCTTGTTGCAAATGGAGATGGGAGAGAAACCAAACCCTCACAAAGACCAGTTCTTAACACAAGTTATTACTTTGCTGGGGTTTGAACAGCAGGGTGGCAGAAGTCAATATTCTTCTATTCTCAACAGTTGTCTCATGTGGCAGTTGAAGATCAATTGCTGCATTGCAGAAGTAGCTTAAGAAATGACTAATATTACTGAATTTTTATTTTTTATTAAATTTTATTACTAAAATTACTGTATTGTGCACATCATTTTACTACCTCTGACTTTAGAAAGCTGTCAAGCCCTTTTGGGTTCATACAAAGGTAAAATCAAGAAGTTACTACAGCATCTTCTATATTTAAGGAAACTGTTCACCTGCCTACAAGAGACAGCCGCATCAATCTGGCAACATTCATAGCTTCAGACATTTAGCACTTAAAAAATCCCAGAGTAAAATGTTACTGAAGTTAAGCATATGTCTTTTTACCTCCTGAATTTAACATCTCACTGAAAAGCTTCTTCCAAGTGACACAACAGAAATGCAAAATTCCCTTAGGTTTTCAAGCTAAGTAACTACATCGATTTAAACACTTTATATAGAGAGAGAGAGTGTGTATTTTGCTAACTAAAATAAAGCTTATTCACAGATGAAGGTTGCTTCAGTTAAGGGAGCTAGACATCAGAGTCCACCTTTGAGTTCACTGCCATTCTAAAAAAAAAATCAGGAAATCTAAAGATGAAAGATAACACATACAGTAGAGCTTTGATAATTTTCTTCCAAGTTGCCTAGTATGCACATAGAATCATATAATCATAGAATAGTCTGGGTTGGAAGGGACATTTAAAGGTCATCTAGCCCAACGCCCCCACAACGAGCAGGGACATCTTCAACTAGATCAGGTTGCTCAGAGCCCCGTCCAATGTGACCTTGAGTGTTTCCAGGGATGGGGCATCTACCACCCCTCTGGGCAACCTGTGCCAGTGTTTCACCACCCTCACTGTGAAAAATTTCTTCCTTATATCTAGTCTAAATCTAACCTCTTTTAGTTTAAAACCATTACTCCTTGTCCTATTGCAACAGGCGCTGCTAAAAAGTCTGTCCCCATCTTAGATGGTATCTCTATACTCCTGCTTAATGGCTCAGCTTACCGCAGATTACTTTTTACCTTTCTGCTTTGGAATTCCTCACGGAATTTGGTCACGAGTAGTCATGTCTATGTTAGTTTTGTATTTCAATTCTTTAAAACAAGTGTGACTAAGGAAGATGTGACTTAACTATTGTTGATTTTAGCTTGTCAACTCTGTTCTGTGCTATGTATTTTAGGCACTATGTAGTGGAGTAGTTCTATACATGTGAATAACAAAAGCAAGATTTAGTGGTCTTTAAAGATATATTTTAATTCCAACTAATTTAATTATGCTAAGAACCTATTAAACATTACACTTCTCTATAATTAACATCAACATATATTGCATGAATTGGAGCACATATGCTCATTTTTTGAAACCATGGCCTCTTCTGACCCGTCTTTCTTGATGCAACTTCACATTTAAGACCTGATCTTTTTCTTCAGAAACAACTAGCTTCAAACTGCTCTTAGCAAATGGCTGACACTCAGATACCACATACCTCAAAAATCATAAATCATGCTCACTGCCTGAGATGACAGATACTCAGTATCTTCAGAACAAGAGTATGACAAGTGTCTGGCATTACTCAATATATGTCTTTATGCTAGCTATGGTGTTAAATGTTTCTCCTACCTTTATTTAGGATGATTTTATCTTTCTGATATCTTAAAGTTTATATACAATATCCTGGTGTAACACATGAGTGAAATGTCAAAATAAACCAATGGAAAAATGTGCAAAATTAATAATCTACCAGTTGTGCCTGTATTTTATTAATAAACTTGGCGCTAGTTCTCGAAGTATGTTTGGTATTGTTCATTACCACAACAATCTGAGTTTAAAAAGTGATCACACAGATCTGCAAGAGGAAGAAAAATCTACTAAGGGCCACATTAAGCACAAAGCAGGCATGCTGAATTCAGGAAGTCCCTGGGCTAGATTAATAGTGTGGAAAAACATTACTTGTCCTTTTCTTCCTATCATATCGGATCGTCATCATACTGGACACTGCTGGAGACTAGGTATTTGACTAAATACATTTTTGATCTCATTTGATACATGTGGTTTTACGTTGTTGTGAACACATTTATTTTAATTACCTCAGACTAAAACCTAGGGCTGTTTCACTGCAGAATTTGTAATTAAAACTTGCCTGTTTCTTAAAAAGTAAATCCTAAGTGCCTTTTTTTCTGTATATACAGAATAAAGAAATAAATTAGGCATTGAAATGTTTATATTTTTTAGCCATTTTCAATATCCTATGAGTAATTAATTGACACATGCCTGCAAATTGTGTCTTCTTATATTATTTTTACTGTCTTCTTTAATTTATGTAAACATTTTCTGGTCTTTTGTCATTTTTCCAAATGTAGTAATGTATTTTCCAGATGTAGGAAAATTCCATTTTAGTGGTCACTGTTAGTAAAGTCATTTGACCCAGCCGAACCACAAATCACTTGCAAGTCAGCTATAAACCCATATACATTCAAGAGAATGTAATTGCAAGAATTAAATCAAAACTTCTCTCTCTGACATGAAAGAGAATAAAAGAGTTTTAAACACACTTGATGCTTTTTGGCTTCAGATAATGAATATTTCTGATTTCAGGAGTGCAGCTGGGAGACATCTATAACCTGTCTGGACTATATAAAACTAGGATCATAGAATCATAAAATAATTATCATAAAATAAACTGATTGAATAAGACCTCAGGAGGTCTCTACCTAGCCTCATACTCAAAGCAGGGTCATCTATGAGATCAGACCAGGTTGCCCAAGATTTTCTCTTGAAAATCCTCAAGGACAGAGACTGCACTACTTCCTTGGCCAAGTACAGGACTTAGCATTTGTCCTTGTTAAATTTCATGAAGTTCCTTTCCTTCCACCCCTCCAGCCCGTCTAGGTCCCTCAGCATGGCAGCTGTGCCCTTGAGTGCATCGACTGGTCCCCCCACTTTGGTGTCAACTGCAAACTTGACAAGCATTTACTTCATCACCTTCTCCAGATCACTGATAAAGATATTAAACAGGAAGAGTCCCAAGACAGACCCCTGCAACACTCTATTTGTTTCCAGCCTTTGGATAGAGTAGGACTGATTAATCACTATCCTCTGAGCCCAACCATCCAAACAGTCTTTTAGCTATCTAGTTATCCAGCCATACAGAACATAACATCTTCAGTTGAATGCATGAATATTCTGTGAGACAGTGTCTAAGTCTTGCTAAAATCCAGATAAGTGACATCAACTGCTCTCCCCTTGTCTACAAATTCAGTCATTTTATCATAGAAGGCAATCAGGTTTGGTCAGACATGATTTATGCTTGGCAAATCTAAGCTGACTGTTCCCAACCACCTTTTTTCTCCTTTATGGGCCCAGAAATATGATCTGAGACTCACTCCATGATTTTCCCCAAGAATCAAAGTATGGCTAGCTGGCCTTTAGTTCCCTTGCTCACCCCTTTGGCTTTTTTTAAAGATGCATACATATGCCCTTCTCCAAATGTTGGGCACTTCCCCTCACCTCCACAGTCTTTTAAAGGTGATAGATCCCCAGCCTTGCAATGACATCAGCAGCATTCTTGCATTCAGCTCATCAGGTCCAATATATGTGCCTGAGTCAAGCTCTCTCAGGAATTATTGTCTTGATCCTCACTCACTGCTGGTAGTTCCTCTTCTCCTCCTCTGCTCAGAGCACAGAGGCCTGAGAAGTCTTTTCAGTGAAAACTTGGGCAAAGGCAGCATTGAGTACTTCAGCCTTATCAGTGTACACTGTGAACTGAATTACCCACCTCATTCAGCAATGGTCCTGCATGGTCCTTGTTCAGCCTTTTATGTTCCTTACAAGTCTTAACTCTAGTTGACTTTGGCTTTCCTAACATCACCTTTACATGCTCAGGCAAATTTTCTAAATTACGCCTTCATAGCCTTCTCCTGCTTCCACCTACTGTATACCAGAGTTTTGCTCTGGAACTCAGTCATGAGTTCCATGTCTGGCCCAGCTGGCCTCCCAATATGTGTTTCAGGGTGGACCAATCTTGTACTTGAAGGAGATTTGCTCGAGGTTTTACTCTATTTTTGTAAAACAGAGATTATGTTATTGTAGTTGAACATGATCTAGGAAAAAGAATTTTAAGAATGGCCACTTTGCTATGAGAATTGACACAGTGATTTTAAGGCATTTTTATAGTTAAAATTTTTCTTTGTTGAAATGTTCATGTATCAGTGTTGTTCTATTCCAAAATGTTTCAGATTTTATACTAACACCATTTACTAAATTAGCATTCTGGAGGAAAACGGCATTAAAACTGTTATTACCTAGATGCTCTCTTCTTGCCAGTTTGACCAAATTGTAACAAGTTTTTATTTGTCATGTGCTGTGCTTTATTAACCCTTAATTAGCAGCAAAATCAGTTGCACGTTGCAAGAAAAAGTATCACATAATGGAATGGTATGTTAAATATTTTCTTAGAAAACACCTTTTAAAAAAGTAACAACGGAAAAATTTATTTGCTGAGTTATATATCCCTTGTTCAGTCCCTAGGGCTTCAATGAGATTGCAAATGATCTGACCTGCAGAATAATACAACTTCATGAGTTCTTAAAGCCTAAGTCCTGACCTAATTTACACACATATAGTAATGACTACTATGTCATGGTTAGATAGGTATAAAAATGAGCAGCACATGCTCTGTTATTCATATCTTCTTATTACTGATAATATAAATACGTTCACACTTTCTGTGCTTTTTTAAATAAAATGAAAGTCAGCCAAATTTATCTCAGACCTGAGAAGTGGAAGAAAGTTTTGGCAGCAACACTAGCAGGAATACGATCTATATGAAACACGATCCTGAGCTCTGACAGGACCTACCGGACTGTGAAAGAGGGAAAATGTGGTATAGTACAGCAACATCTGAACCAGATTTTCAACATTTGGGACTGCAGGCAACACACTATCCGCCACTGCATGTGCTAAATATGTGTGTAATTTTCATCTGCATCTAGTATTGTAGCACTGTGAGGAAACCACTGATAAATGCACAGTGTGTGCTCTAACAAAGAGCACCCAGTCACAGTTTTGATCTTTCTCATCATCTGAAACAGCATCAGCTTTTTCATCTTCAAACACAGCACCCTAATACTGTGTTCAATGAAAAGAGACAGTATACATGTAGTTTACCTAATAGTTATCCATTTTTAACCTGTTCCATAACTAGGTCTTGCTGTGTTAATGTAATCAAATTCTGTTGCAGCAGGTGCCACGAAGCAGCCCTCTGAATAACTCAGTGCAGGAATTTTCTCTGCTGCGCTTCAGGTCTCTCCCTGCTTTTGAAACAGCTCCTCGCTCAGTGCTCCATCGCTGCATTCACTAAGAAGTGGGGCAAAAATACTGAAGGAGAGGTAGCTTTTACAGAGTTATAAGCAATAAGCTAGAGTAAGCGAGTATAACAAGAACAAAGAAAACATATAGAAACAACCCCCATTCATGGATTTTGGTTTCTTATTCAATGAGGGGATGTTTGTTATTTTTTACACACTTATTGTTCTGTATATGCACTGGGTAAATACAATTCAGTCTGTGCCTCAGTCATATACTTAAGTCTCAGTTATCTCTTTGAGCATTTCATAGTTACCATTCAAGACGCAAGATATGTGATCTGACATTATACATGGTGCTGCTCTGTTCAGTGAACTGCATCACCTGTGGTATCATTCTTTCTAAGGGAGACGTAATTACTGAATTTTGTTTTTCCTAACTCCATAGAGTGTGCTTTCTTTTGCTTTGTTTGTTGAAAAGCAAGTAAAATGAAATATAAACCTACTTACACATTTCAGGCACTAATTTTTTTAATTTAATTTTTTACTGTTGTTCACTCATAAGGCCCTATAACACATACAAGATCTGCACTAAGGTGAAGTATTTCAAACTTCAGACTTCCTCCCTTGGTAAAAGTATGAGAATACAAATCAAATATAATCTATCTGAGTCACCCTTCTCAATTTGCTCCTGAAAGTCACTAAGATATTATAGCTAACTATAGTTAACTATTGCATAAATGGTCTATTGTATTAATAGAGTAGTTCTAGAGACGGCAAACTGTTGGTTTTTCACTCTTTTATATTGCTACACACAGGGATAATATCCTCTCAGTTTCATCTGAGCGTAGCTAGAAATGAATGGAAAAAGCATCTATTATTGCGGCATGCTTTATTTAATTTCATTACACTACCTACTCCAGCCATTGACATAGAAATACGTAAGTCCATACATACATGTGCACCAGTATGCCGATGTGATTAGCATCATTATAGGAGCTGTCCCCACCCTGTCATTATTACATGTATGTCTTTTAAACTCTTCTTCTTAGAGTACAGGCAAATATTAAGTCTAAAAAACCCCCACAGCATACAGTTGTTAGCTTTGCTTCTCCAAGATTTTGTGTAATGTCAGAGGTGGCAGGAAAGAAAGCTCTTGTTTCTAGGAAGAATCTGTCTCTGGGACAGTGATATTCTCTGAGAACTGGACACTGATGCTGCTTCTTGATTACTTCTTTTTCAGGATGGCACATATAAAAATAATAATTATACATAAAATAATGCCAAATTTTGCATTTCTGGTTTATGCATGACAGTGCAACCACTTGCAATGATGAAGTCTGCAGTATAACTTAGATTACCTTCAAAATAAAACCTTAAATTTAACAAGTCTAAGTTAAACTAAAGTTTAAAGTCTAAACCAGTTAACTGCCAAAAGTATATAATACTACTAACAATTACCTTCCAGTAATTTCAAAATACAATATTTGTCCCAATTTTTACAAATGAGAAAAGTGTACTATTGATAAGATAAGAAGTCAGTGCTAAAGTTTTTATCTATAAAATAACCAAGATAGTTATCTCTGGAAAGCCAGGTAATATAAAGGTAATGAAACTTCCACCACCATTAAATACACAAACTGCTCTTAATATCTGAGAGACTAAGAAAACATTTCTTACTGCATGCCAAGTAGATCCTGCAGTCAGCTCAGATTTTTCTAGCAGAACAACATCCTTCAAGCCAGCCTTAGCCAAGTGATACGCTAGACTCACACCAACGCAACCACCTCCGATGATCACCGTATCTGCTCTATCTTTCCCCAGGGAAGGAGACTGGGTTTCTTTCCTGGGGAAAAAAAAAATTACTGACAGTTACAAAACGACAATTACATTTTTGCCCATCTCTGTTTTTTCATAGCTCAATCACAATATAACTTGGTGCCTGCTTGGCAGTCTATGTGACACACCTGACTTAAAACCTAGTTTGTTCACTCAATCTTCTTTCGAAGTAAATGCTCTTAGAGGGTGATAAACAGTTGTAATACAAAAAGCAAAGCAAGTTTGCTTCCACTCACAGCTTTAAATCTTTGTTATTTGTCCAATATGCCCTTACATGTAGACCCTATTTTTCAATGAGAAACTGTACCCCTGAAATGACAGTGTCAAAACCTGACTTTTCAAAAGTGCTATAATGTATGCAACTCAAAGAGAAAGTCTTTAAAAAAGTCTCCTTAGTAAAGCTCCTCAATAAATTTCTAAAGCCAATGTCAGCAGACTACATCAGTGTTTGTATTCATGAACAATGAAACTTCATGTTTATTTTCACGTTCTATTTTGACAGGTTCTACTTTGCTGAAGACTAAACATTATAGAAACAGGTTTTTGTCAATGGCTCTCAGCTGCTACTACATCGTGCTGCATTTTCACAACCACTTTGAGCCATCACAAACCAGAACTGCTGCCATAGGCAGTCCCATTCTCATCTGATCCTCCTCTCTACTGCCCCATCCACAGAGAGCCAAGCAGCAAGCCAGATCATGAAATTTATCCAAATTTTAAAAAAGACAGCTTTTTGGATGTGAGACAAGGTAGGACCTCTTAGTACAACAGCAGTACAGACTATTGTGAAACGACAGTATCTCTCCATTCAGGACAGTTAATCAACACTCAATTTTATCTTCCCTCTCTTTGTACATATTTGCTTTTGCAACTTCTCCAGCAAAAGGCTTTCTAATGTATAACTGATCTTCCAGCCAACCTCCACTCGGAAATTTAAACTATTAGTTGTATGCATTATAAATTGAGACCTTATAAAATAATACGACATTTTAAATGCAAATGCAGAAGAAATATGCACTACGCTTATTCACTATGTGTCAATGAATAAAACATAAATGGTAGCACTGGACACCACAGGTTTTCTGTATTTGGTGCACTACACACTTGCATGGGTTCTTTTTGGAGATTACATGCTAATTTTTGCAAGTTAACAGTAAGTTGTTTAGCAGCCAGATGCGAGACACTTCTACCAGCTCCTCTCCTGAAGTTTGAGGGACAGGGTAATCATGCTCAAGCATGAAGGCTTTTCTCATGCTTCTTTTATGCAGTGAATTGGAGACTTCCTCACCTAACTTTCAGTTGTTTTCAAAACTTTTCTTGCAAACGCAGGAGCCTGGTGAGAATCCGGGGGGTACCTTCCCTCTGAACCACACGGTTCACCCAGATGTTTGCTCGTGCCAATGAATGAGGTCATTTTTCACTCATTGATGTGGCCCAAAAGACAAGGCGGGCTCTCTCTATACCAGGTCCGCGACTCATCCCGGTCTGGGTCTGGTCTTTCACGCAGAAATGAGGGGCGCAGGGGGCAGAGGCACCTCCTGCCCG
>NW_010545554.1:0-328 GCF_000687285.1 Phaethon lepturus
GTCGTTTCGGTGAGGGAAGAGGACTCGGTGTCAGTTTTAGGAGTGGACCAGAATAATGATGTCATGGATCCCATAGCTGCCCCCAAACGTCCCAGTGCTCACTGTTCAGATCTGCTTTCCGGGGGGTTGCAAACCCATTTTACCAGCAGCTGGAAGTCCCGTATGTCAGTATTTTCCTCACTTTTCCACTCCTCTGAGCAGTGCTGCAGGCACTTTTCTCTCTCTTATTTAATTTGACATTAATAATGTTTATCTTTAGAATAGCAAAAGACTTTACCAGTAAGCTTCATGATGGTTTCATGTGACTTACAGAACATAGTATGTAGGG
>NW_010545554.1:359-5296 GCF_000687285.1 Phaethon lepturus
GTAGCCTTTGTTTAAAAGTGACTGTAATGTAAAATACTTACCTTTCAGGGTTTATTTGTAAACCAAGTCTTAACAATCTGTCTCTGCATTCCTTTCCTCCTATTTGATAAAAACCTTATCCTTATAATTCATGACCCCAGGAATCACTTGTCATGAAGATGAATTCTGGTACTTGGGGACCCAAGTCTGTTTTTCCCAGTGACAAAAGAAAAGCAGCTGCTCCCACCTTTCTGAGGGGAAGGGGTCGCTGGGAAGGACAGTTGTAGCAAATGCATCTGTGGGCAAAGAGGCAGCAGCAGAGGAGAAGCAGATGAAAGCTGTATTAGATATTGAAGCTGAGGGTTAAATAAAACCAAATGGCAAAAAATGCTGTTTAAACATAACTTGCACTATATCAGCTGAAGCAGCCCAAAACATAGAGACTGCAGCTCCCCATACCACTGGAACAAGTTCTGCTTTTCATTTCTCTGATGAAAAAACTTAGCTCTTAGATTTTAAAAACTCTCGATATCCACCAAATAAAACATAATTTATAATGGTTCATAATTAAGGACTGTGTCTTCTAGATGTATAGTGTTTCCCGCAAGAGAAAACAGACTTGCATGTTCCTTTCAGGCAGCTTCTTTGTGAAAAAAGTAAAGCTAGTAACATTAAATTTCATATTTGTGTTGGTTGGGTGGTGCCATAGTTACATCTGAACTTCTTTCAGATGAGTGAGATGAGATACCCAGGGAAGCAAGAAGCCACTTCCCGCGATACCACGTGGCAGATCTGAAGGATCCGCACAGGGCAGTATTAGGCCCAGGAAGTCGGGCAGGACACCCCTCCCGCACCTGCCTCTGCAGCCATACACCCCCAGAGTACGGACCTGCTAAAGCCACAGCTCAGCTCTGCTTGTTTGAAAGGCTGTAGGTAGCTACACCTCTGTGTTGAGTCCCTGAGTCAGTGTCAAAAAACATGTGCTCTCCAAACAAGCTCCTCCATGCTGCCAGTAACCTGTTTCAATTTTCCTAATAATGTAGTACAAGGCAGTTTTTCCCACCCTGGTCTTTTAGGGAAATTCTTCAGAAAAGAGCGTTTTAATTTATCTCTTCTAAGCAGCGTTTTATTTTAATTGCTCACAGTGCATATTTTTACCTCCTGTATATATTAGCTATGAAACTACAGCTCAGGGAGGGGAATCTCAGAAGGTCTGTCTTGCACTGTTTTCCCTTCGTTTTCCTCCCACCCCTGTGGAGAAAGATAAGCTTTGTACTTTAGGTTCCCCCAGTTGTGCCCTTTATCATGTCAGTCCTTTCCTCTGACCCTGTGAAATAATTCAAGCTTTGCACTTTGATTTACATCAATCTTTTGTCTATTACAAAAAAAAAAACCCCAAACGACCCCACCAAAACAAATGAAAAACTCTCATAACTATCAAAACCAAACCTACAGGATCCCCCTGATATTGAAGGCTGCCTATCTATTGACCTTCGCATGCACTGGAACAAGTTACCAGTGAAGAGAGGAGATGAAACTGGCTGCAGCCTCTCACTTCTCTGCCTAGACAGATAAAGACAGGGGCTTTAAATTTCTCCAGCAAAAAAAGATGCCACTGAACTAGAGCAAAGGCAATTTTTCATTTTCTATGAACTCTACACCACAGAGAGGCTGCAGCAGCGCAAAGTACCACATGCTTTTCTGTTGTTCAACTTGGAAAAAAGGAACTTTCAACAACTCCCTCCAGAACACTGGAATACTAGCTGATTAAATGCAAAAGGAGAACAGGTTTAAAAAACTTTTTAATTTCTATTTGATCTGCATTCCAAAACAATTCAAATATGTTCCATTTACTGTAGAGAGAGGCAAATTCTTTCAGAAATTTAATGCCAAGTTCAACCTGTTTTACTATACAGCACAAGCTTGCCAATTTGATGGCATAAAGTTTTTTTTAAAAAACACACACACACCCCCAACTCTTTATTAACCTCTCAAGACAGAAATGTGCATTTTAGCTACGTTCGGTTATGGACGGTACATTAATCCATCCAGCAGAAGTAACATCTGGACAGAGGTCAGGTAAACTCTACGCTTTCTCATAGTGGCGAACAGCAACCACATCACCAAAGGTGAGAGTCTGCAAGTTCAAGGAAGAGACAGACGTGTTAGATGCTGGACCATCTTCTGTAATGACTTAACACATATGAAGAAGCCTATGCTAGAGCAAGGTTGGTTTACATGATTTAATTTATAGAAAAACAAATCTGTCTAGATTATTGATATTTTAAATGAAGAGGCAGCAAAACCTTAGTTATTGTTCCCATAATAAATGTAACTTTCTCCTTGCTACTTTCAAACCCAAGAAGCATATAATGCACATTTACAAGGCAACTCAAGTGAGGGTAAAAATGGCTGTTCAATTTTTCTCATTTTTGTGAATATCATTTCTTAAATATAGAATTGTTTAATACAGATTTGACACTTATTTTCCCAAAGCTGATCACACTCCAAGATGTGCAATCTAACAATCCAAGTCCTTGATACCCATATTCTATACTATTATGCGTAGGCATATACTTGGAGAACCTTGTATTAAAATAAATGCATTCTGTGCACTTATGTAGCTAGAAGTACCAAATATTTTAGTCGCTGCAGTTGTGCAGAACACTAACTACAGTGTGAGAGTTATGGAGGTATTTCCTGAAGTGGAACACAGCATCTCACCATGTTCAAATTTGAAAGGAAAAGGTTTTCTGCGTAAGTGTGTAGCTATTTCCAAAAACAAAGCACGTATTTTCCCTTGAATTGCTTGTCACATTGTGTTGCACTGACTGTATGCTTTAAGGTTTTAATTCTTTGGAAGTTTCCATCCATACAGATACTCTCTGAAGTATTTAGACAACAAGCTAACTGGTTTTCTCCAACAACCAAGTCACATAAATTAATATAGCTGAAGAGGGGTTTTTTTTTTTTTGAAAGTTACATCTCTGTGCCAAAAATATGCATACATTAGCTATAGTAACTTACACCATTTATTCACCTCATACTCTTGTTCCTGAAGAGTTGGGAAAAGAATGTGAATTTAGAATAAGACTTTTCTTCACACAATTGCTGTTTATTATTGTTTTTAACAAGATACGAGCAATAAACCCTTTATTATGAACTATGAAAATGCTATTACTCCTGCAATATTGTAATTTCCTAGTGAAATACTTGTTCTGTGTAATTAAATATTATTTATGTGTGCATATATATCTATGAAAAACAAGTTTTTAAAGAAATCTAAATTAACACTGGCAACAGATCATTGTCTATATAATCAAGAACTCTGTATTGTTTCCAGCTCACCAGGACTTTTTTTTTTGCTTAGGCATTTCCACAAACACCAGAAAGAACATATACACTGGAAATCCACAAGCTGGCCTGCCTAAAACCATTAGCAAATTTTCAGCTGTCAGTAAAAGATGCAAAACAAAACAAAATAAATATTTGAAAAAATCTCTGCTAGCTTTCCCCACCAATTCGTTTAAGGTTTTGCATACAAGTAACACTGTCTGTTCGTAAAGCTTGAGAGAAATGTGAGGAGTGTGAGCGGTATATATGAATGCTCAGTGAGCTTTATACTTACCATTACCATTTTGCCATCCTTTATTTCTCTCACAAAGTTTGTTTCTTTGCCGTCCCACTTCTGTACATGCACTAGCTTGTCTCCGTCCAGGGTCACAACTGACTGAGATACCAAGAAACACAAAGACATTCATTTGTTTGGGGTATTTGGGAGTCTGCTCACACATTCAGCATGCACTATTCTATTGAATTCTCTTCAATAGATGGATGTGGATCTAGAATGATAAAGTAGTCCCAGCCATTTTAAAGCCAAGCCCATGAATCATCCTCATTTTAAGCATGAGCTCCATGCAATTCTTGTTTGTGTCAAAGGATGAAAAAAGTTGTTTCCTCTGAGTTCCAGACTCACAAGAACCACCGTTTCAGACGTGCTTTGGGATAACGTTTATGTTAAACCCCCAAAGATGCAGGGAGGAAGGCATTTCCCCATTTTGACTGGAAAAAGTTATGCCACATGATGTTTGGACTGAACGAAAAGCGGGCAGCTAACACCACTCTGCTACTCTGGAAGGGGGCTGGCGACCTAACACAGCGCTTCAGACAAGACACGGCACAAGCAGGAAAGTAAGGTGCAATCTTGTCTTTTTTTCCCTGCCCTTCACAGTGCTACAACTGGCAGTAGCAGAAGTGCCTTTTTTTTTTTCCTTTGACTCTCACAAAGATACAGCCTCGGGGGCGGGGAGGAAGAAGAGAAGAAAGAAGCCACTGCAGCCCGAGAGTTCACTTACTTTGCAGTTTCTGTCATCGGGGGTAGTTTCATCAAATTCCTCTCCAAGTTTAAAGCTGATTTCTGTATTTTTGAAAGTGCTCTGAGTCCTGATCACTACTTTGTCCCCCTCGCTGCTGATAATCACGGTGGGTTTAGTCACATTCCCCACCTGCCGTGTGGCAAACCCCACTCCTAGACCATCAAGGGAAAAGGGAAATCCATCAGACATTCGCTTTTTTCATCTTTTTTGCCACACACCCAGGTACAGAAATCTCTTCCCGCGCTCTACAGCTTTAAGCTATCGCAATGAAATGCTACTTTCTGCTTCGCCTGTGCCCTTACACCTAAAGTATCCATACTACAGGCAGTCTCCTCCACACAGGTGTAGCTCTGTATCCTCACTCACCTCCAGCACCGCGACAAGGCACCCAAATTCAGGAGCAGGGCAGCGGAGCGGGCGGCACTCGCTTCTGCTGCTGCGGGTTTCAGTTCCTCAGCGCTCCGAAATAATTATTTCCCCCTCCCCCCCTTTTATTTCAAGATTTATCAGCAGGCGGCATTTGCCCCTCTTTCATTCCGCTCTCCCTAACCCCGGGGCATCTTCTCCGGCACCCCCCGGCTG
>NW_010545555.1:0-6380 GCF_000687285.1 Phaethon lepturus
ATAATCTTCCCCGGTACAGATGTCAGGCTGAACTACAACTACCAATGAGATGGCTTACTGTTTTCCCCCTAATTTGATTAATAGTGATAATAATTAAAAGCAGTTAATATCTTAAAATCATGAATCTATCTTATAACTATGAAAACAGTTTGCAATCTGTACTCCCATTTAAGTTTCTATACAATTATTTTCTTTGCTTTTTTTAGCATAGTATGGAAGAATTTTCATAACTATTGATTTGGTTCAAATTGTATCATCAGTTCAAACTATTCATAGACTCATAGAATCTTTGGGTTGAAAGGGACCTTTAAAGGTCACCTAGTCCAACCCTCTGCAATAAACAGGAACATCTCCAACTAGATAAGGTTGCTCAGAGCCCCGTCCACCCTGACCTTGAATGTTTCCAGGGATGGGGCATCTACCACCTGTCTGGGTAACCTGTGCCAGGGTTTCACCACCCTCATTCTGAAAAATTTCTTTCTTATATCTAGTCTGAACCTACCCTGTCTTAGTTTCAAACCATTACCCCTTGTCCCATTGCAATAGACCCTGCTAAAATGTCTGTCCCCATCTTTCTTGTAAGCCCCCTGGAAGTACTGGAATGCTGCAGTAAGGTCTCCCCAGAGACTTCTCTTCTCCAGGCTGAACAGCCCCAACTCTCCCAGCCTGTCCTCATGCGAGAGGTGTTCCATCCCTCTGATCATTTTGGTAGCCCTCCTCTGGACCCACTCCAACAGGTCCATGTTTTTCCCGTGTTGAGAGCTTCAGAGCTGAATGTAGGACTCTAGGTGGGGTCTCACCAGAGCAGAGCAGAGGGACAGCATCACCTCCCTCGACCTGCTGGCCACACTCTTTGGATGCAGCCCAGGTTGGTCACCTGGGCTGCAAGTGCACACTGATGGCTCATGTCCAGCTTTTCATCCACCGTGTTCTTTTCATCTAAAGAAAAAGGAAACAAGAAACCCCAATACCTTTTTTCTTGCCATTACCATAGGAATGTATACAACAACATACTTTTTTTCCCCTCTCTCTGTTTGTCTATTTGCCTTCCTGCATTCCCCCTGTTCCTCCCTCTTCCTCATATGCACATCCTGCACTCAGTTGTTGATTGCAGGCCACTGGATAATGTAAAATGAGGAGCAATCAAGGTTACATTATAGTAACTGATTGAAACGTTTTCTTTTTCATGAAAGGGGCACCAAGACTAGAAAAATGAAGAAATTCTTAAATGGTTTCTGAAATACCTTAATTGTGGATATCTTTTTTCTTCTTTTCCCTTTAAAGCTGACCATATCTTAGGTTTTTATAGTTTCGTAGCTTCCATAAGCCCCAGCATTCTCCTGAGGACTAACTCTAGTTATGATACTTTAAACTTTTTTCACTTTCTTGGATTATTTTGTCTGAGTTTACTACTGTTTTTCTGTAGTGCATCATTCCATCTGCTCATTCTGTTCCAGAATGAGACTGGAATGTTTTTTTAGTAAAAAGGGAAATTAAAATTATATTTTACATGTGATGTGGGACACCTTCAGATTGTAGGTTTGTTTTTTTCATGCATGTGTGTCTGAACTCAGAGTGGCATGACTGGCCATTAACTCTATGCACAAGGAAGCAGGATGCAGTCCTCTGGGAATAGAAGAGTTTACTTTTACTTGAAATTCCCACATATGTACAAACATTGAAGAAAAAAACCAACTAGTAGGAATGATGAGCTACATTTATTCTGTTGCTTTGCAAAGACTTACCAGTGCCATTAATTTACTAATTATTTTCTCTGAATATTACTTTTTTTTACTTCGTGCTAAACAAAAACATTATACTATCTTTTGCAATGTGCCAGCTAAGCTGTACCAATGCGTCATCTTGTGGATTCCTCCCCAGAGGTTTGAGCTGCTTTTAGCAGCATGGTACACCAGACTGCTCTATCTTCATGGCCTAGCTCATAAATAGGAAAATCTTTAAAGTGTAGTTGTGAATCCTTACATATACTGTCTACATTTACCATAGAAATTGTTCTGGTAGAGAAAAATCTATGAACTTTCATCCAGGGGTCTGCCTGAGAATTAGGCATTTTCCTTTAATATCACCCCCATCTTCAAGTATTCAAGTTCATGCAGAAGACCCAGAGACCCAGATTGCTAGCAGTCAGTGAAACAAAATCTTTGGCCTACTCAAGAAACGTTGTTTTATAATGTGTTATTATACCTGTCATTTCACTCCCGAACATAAAAGAATATTGCTAGAGGTTCTGATTTTCCTCCTGAAGAAACTATCCTCACAAACCTTTTCTTCTTTGGAAATACTGATCACGTCTTGTGTTCATCACCCAAATAAAATTTCATGTGTTTTTTCCTGTTTGAATGGTTTTCTAGTAAGGCATCAAACTTTATTTTTTACCTATCTCTTTTTCTAAAATACTGAAGGTATGTCTACACTGTGTTTCAAGCTCAGATGCAGTTGAACACAATGATGGCAACTGCTCGCACTTGAAGTCAATTGGAAGCCAGCCACTTCCAAATCAGAAACAAAGTAAATACACTAGATAATGTCAAATCTGAGCAAATAAGCTGTGATGAGAAACTATGTGCATTAGCTAAGGTTCATTGTCTGACACACACAGCTTCCAGGCAGGTTAGCAAACTGGCAGAGCAAATTCACATCTGTCTGCAAAACACAGTATAGACATATCTTTCATTAAAGCAGATAATAGAGGTCCCATTATGAGAGACTAGACTAGACATGAGATCCTATTCCCCACTGTGGCTGTCCCTTCATGCAGAGCCTGATCCAGTGGGAATTCAGCCAACACTGAATCCTGCTGGCTTCAGATGATATTTTCTAGTTCATTAAGCTTGTCTCGCTATTTTTCTCTCCTACAACACCATCTTGTTCAACAAATTCTTTGGGATGTGTCATATAGTACTGGAATTTTTGTTCTACTTTGAAAACCAAAACGAGAGACTTTTTATACACTTTGTGGGTTTGGAAATGGTCTTCTGTAAAGAAGCATAATTTACTTGGCATTGGTTATGAATATTAAATCAGCAGATGTGTTCATCAATCAATGAATTGCAGATTACATAGCCGACATTTTGTCTATTTTTTTAGCATTATGAAATCCATGTTGCTGTTTCATAAAGCCTAGGTCAAGTTCACACATTTGTAATGCTTCCAACTTGTTTGAGCAGGTGTGCTCCTGTCTCTATTGGGTAGTTTGGCAAACTACCTCTCATTTGTAAATTTGCAACAGATGTCCTAGCTTTGAAGCATATGTATTATATAGTCTATGGACTGCATGAAATAAAATTATCAAGACATGACAAATTCATGAACTGACTTGCTGAAATTTTGGCAATTGCAAAATCCATTATTGCTTCTCTACTGTTGGACATTCCACTGCACCCAGATTATAAAAAAACCTATAAAATAGTACCACTACTGTGTTTTTGCTTTTTCTGTAGATATAAGTAGATATTTGCTAAAAAAGGCAATGTACCAGCAGACATTAGAACCCAAATCCATCTTCATGTAAGCCAGTTGGATGATTCTGGTAAAATAAAGGTACATCTTTCCTTCCTTCCTTCCTTCCTTCCTCTACTTGAAATTACTTGGAAACTATTCTCCCTTGGGAAATTGGTAAGTGCTAGATTTTTTTTCCACTTCATTTTTATTTGTGTTGTAAATGCTTTATGTCTCGGTTCTGACATCACCTAGCTAAGACTGGAAATAAGGTGGCAAAGGCAGTCCTCACGGTATTTGCTGCCCAGATTTTCAGACCCAGAAGTTTTGAATAGTCAAACTGGATCCTGGAAGCTATTCAGACTTTTTTTTTTTTTGTTAGTTTTAACTTAATTACCAAAGCTTTTCGTATTTACCCACCACTAGTTTAATCCACATTTTGTGTTGTCTTGTTGCATTGTGTGGACTGTGATTATACAACATATTTGAGACCAAGATGGAATAATGAATTTTAAACATCTCATAAAAGTGTTTATCACTAAAGGACACAATAAAGAGGTTCTGGCATTTGCCTTCATTTTAAAAGACTGGTGAACTATACAATTAATTACTGCATATGTAGCCTTTTAACATGAGTGCAATATACATAATTTGAATCATATTATGTTATATATAATATATGTTTTAATCCATAAATACAATGTTTGGATTTCCTTTACATTCAAAATGTTAAATATAGTTTTCAATATAACTTTAAAATACAACTGTAGTACCCGTTAATCCCCCAAAATCTAGTCACTCATGTCTTACTGACGATTAAATAAATATTTGTTGATAAATACTAAATGGAAAAAACCCTATCTATCAGTTAATGCATTAAATGCATTTCTTCCAGCTCATTCAGTGAGCATATCAGATCTAGCTAGACCTCAATTTCATAAAATGTCAATTTTTCACTGTCAAAATTCAATTTACTGGCAAAAGGACAAAACATTTAGAAACAAGCTACTCTTTTCTTACAATAGTGCTTTCAACTTAATAATTGGATTTTATCATTGCTTATCACTGTGTGAGGAAAGAAAAACTACTATGAGAAAAAAGAAAATAAAAACTAGTATATACTTCAGGCTAGAACATTATCACACATACTTTAACTTCCAGCCAAGTTATCTGAATTACTGATTATTTAGCAAATGGTGAGGCACTTTCAAATCACTGAAAGCACTGACATGCTCCATATACCATATACCTTGTGGAGAAAATATAAAACTTACTGCCAGAACTCCTCAGGTACAGAAAGACAGGAGGATATTTAACAGAGACCCACTTTCCCCATAGCAGACTTTCCCTGGGCTCCAAGGAGGCTGTTCTGGCTGGCTGACCATTGCCCAGGATGGTTTAAGCAGAGAGGAGCATCTCTGCTCTTCCCACCCTGTGTGCCAGGTGCATCTCCTGAGTCCAGCCAGCAAATCTCTTCCCAGAGGTGATGCTGATTTTGTTCCTCATAGCTGGGGCTGCACAACAAATTTCACCTCTCCAGCTTCTGAGTGATGACAGATGAAGCTGGCAACACCCACATCACACAGCATCTGGTTTATGAACTGCTGAATTTCATATTTCTCATTCAGCCGTTTAGGTGATGTCTGATTATGAGACAAGATCTAAGAATCAGGACTAAATCACATGTTGTCAATTGACCATTACTCCACCCACAAGCCCCATCTACAGTGTTTTCATTTTTCTCTAAATTAGGTATAATCTGGGCTGAAGAGGTGATATGGAATAGTATTTGTGGGTATCTTAAAATTCAAAAGATTTTTACTTTTGTTAACAAGTTATTGCTACCTTTCAAATATAAAGAAAGAGATACCCAGAGACGAACTTCAGCTGAGAATTAAGGTATGATGCTTAGTATATCTCTAAAAACTTAAGCTAGCTACATTTGAGATCATCAGTAACAAAGAAGCTAATTATTCTTTTTTCCAAAATGATTTGATATTGACCTTCCTATTATAAACACTTATTTTCCCCTGCAAATATGATTTAATTGAATGCATGTGCTTTACCTTGAAAGGAGGTTAGGTCTAAGACATGTTCCAGAAACCATGTCAATGTTGGAAAAATCTTTCCAGTAACCAAACAAAATGCTCCCCTCAAGTTTTGTAATAGTTATGATAGTAAGAGACTATCAAACTATATAAACCCACGCTAGGCCGTATGAGTACAAGTTCAATGAAATTATTTAATGCATAAAAATGCATGATACCATTAAACATGCAATTCAAAGACCAGAATAAAACACTTAACAAATTCAAGCCTACAAAAGTAATTTTTGTGTATTTTCTGTAAGGTTGGATGTATTTGGACTATTATAGTTACTACTGATGTATTTGAAGAATTAAGTACATGTGAATTTCAATTTACTAACACATCCTTATACCCTATGAAATTTGCATTCTGAAGTTTTTTTATATATATACATATATGTAAAATAAAAGTGTTTCTAGGTACAGAGGAACTGTAAAATGTTTCTCTGGGAACTCAGAAGGAATAAAAAAATCCAGCTGAGCACAACTGAGCTCCCCAACAGAGAAAGATCCCTGTTGGCCTCAATAAGATTTGGGATCTCCTTCACAGATAACCTTATACAAGGTGCCTCACAGCAATAAATGTATAGACCTCTGTGACATATTTTACAGCAGAGAAATATTTTTTTCCTATGGGTAACACTAAGATCTCTGCAAAGCAATCATATAGCGCACTCTGCACTGCAGTTTCACTGCTCGTGTAAAGGAAGAAAACAGTGACACATGCCAAGCCATATCACCTGCTGGGGACCGATGTGTGTGGCCTCTGTGTGTGTGCGCACACTGAAAGTAGATGGAGATTTCTGCTAAATGAGTGGTAAGACTCCTCCTGAA
>NW_010545555.1:6411-26737 GCF_000687285.1 Phaethon lepturus
AGAACCATACAGCAGAAATTATCTAACTTCACAACAGTTTGTCTACAAGTTCTCAATGAAATGTCTGAAACAGAAGCCAGCCTTCTTTCTTCCTCAGACATTTAGGGTGCCACAAGGGACCCACCAAATGAGTTCACTCAAGGTCAGCCAGTAATTATCTCTACTTAACAATTACATCCATGATTTACTCCTAGCTGTTTTACAACTAGTTCTAGTTGAACAAAGCCACTGAAAGGAACGTGTTTTGGCACTGTCCCTGTGATGCTGTGGTGGCAAGGCAGCAAATAAAACTTGTGCTTTATTGTAGATTTCCAGAGAAGAAAACAACTCAAAAAAATAAGTGTGGTTGGAAATAGATACCTTAAAAGATGAAGCTCTGTGTTAGCTCATACATTGCCATGTTTTGGAACCAACACATCCTAAACTGGCTGCTGTAGCGACACAGATTTCAAAAAAATAAATCACAAAGCAACTTCAAATGGGAGTTGTGCAAACCTGATTTAACTGGAGTTGACTGGAGAAAATACAGTTAATTGGCAAGGTGTTATTAATACTAAATTAGGTATCTCCAATTTAATAGTGATGAGCAGAATGTCAAATCATCATAAAAGTAAAACATCCATCAACAAACAATGTCCAAATCATGAAGCTCACTGACACAACAAAACCACTGACAATATTATTGAAGCTTATCTTTCAAAATCTGTCAAGGCAATAGCAATTTTATTACAGATTAGTATCTTTAAGGAGAGAAACAAACTTTTTTTTTCCCTTCAAAATATTATTTTGAAGAACACTGCTACAAAGACTGCAAGATTTTGTGAACAAGTTAAGACTGACAAGTCTGGACTGGAGTTTTCTATTTATTCTATAACTCTGTTTATTTTTCTAAGATCTACCTAGTGTGAAGACAAATATTCTGCTTCTACAACCATCTTATAATTAGTTGGTTTACCTCAAAAGGTAAATACAAAAAAACCTCAGACACCTAATGGAGAACAAATTAATAGGGACCTAAAGAACTATCCCAAACAAATGTAAATACCATAATGATGTCTATAAATCTCAGTGTGGAGTTTCTCATTTGTCCATTCCCAGTGCACAGCCTAAAAAGCTCAGGTTCTTGGGTTTTAAGTGGTTTTCTAAGCTACTGTGGTTTCTATGAGCCAAATCATGATCTTACTACATTTTGTCAACACTATTTAAGAACATTTCTGTAAAGCAATGGTGTTGCAGGGACGTGACTGAAATTAAATAAACCACTCTACCGATGCAAACAAAATAATTTATTAATTAACTGTCATCACCATGTTTATTATTAAAGAAGTGGAGGAAACCTTGAACACTCATTTCAGTGAACTAGTCTGCGCATGAAGTTCCTATATGCCCAGATTTTGTAGATAATCATAGTAAAATATGTCCTTGACTCTAAGACTCATAAAAGCTAAATTTAAAATAGGAGACAAAAGATACACATAGGACTCCAGGGAAACAAAAGTTGTTTATGAGCACAGTAGTCTCAGAAACAACAAACTAGTTTATCAATAAATTGCAGTCATCATGACAAAGGAGGAATTTTAGGAAGAATATTCATAAATCCCTACAGATATCTTCATTACCTATCACATACCTGGGAAAGCTGAAAATCTAGCAAATGAATAATATCCACTCTTATGGGATGATTAGGTAGATCCTTTTGTTACAGATCTTAACACCGTGCTTTAACAAAGAGCTTAAAATAATATCAAGTTTGCATTCCTTATAGGCTAAGAGCTAAAAAATGAACCGCTACTGAAATTTTGTTGGCTTGTTGAAATTAAAAAACTCATAACTTGACAGATTGTTAGAGGACAGTCTGTAAAGTACTTTGAAAATGAAAACAAACACAGTATGTTTGGTAAACTAGAAGTAAAAAACAAACCAAACTTAATATGGAACTAAACTTAACAAACTTAACTAAACAAACTAAACTAAACAAACTTAAATAGGAACATCAATAGCCACAACATGGATGGCATAACAGTATGTGTCAGTGTTTGCAGTGCATTGTTTTGAAACCTTAGACAGTTTTCATTTTGATACTCATCAGCTACCACTGTTAGCATCAGTGATTCTGACTGATTACAGAGTATTTAAATATCTTCTGTAAGAATGTGCATATTTTTTACAGGTAAAAAACCTCATTGCATTGTTGTTATTTAAAAATATTTAACTTCTTTCCATTTGTTGTAAAGTTACACAAAATTACTTCAGCAAAAAAAAGAATTTAAATCAAGTCTTGGATATTAAACAGGCTCTCATTTCCCTGCAGGTTACAGGCAAGAATAGGTTTTTCGATGATTTCTTGTGAAATGGCCAAATTTCTTATATGTATATATATAACTACAAGTGAAAAAATCCACTAAAATTGTAATTTAAAAATCGAATTTTCAAATAAGCACTTGCACAAGTTAACTACAAAAAACATAGTAATAATTCCACAACAAAGACACAGAGAGAGAGTCAACACTTGTTTTCCAAAACAGAATTAGTGGCAGTCATAAAACACCAAGACTGCACTGCAAAATATGCTTTGGTTATGAAAATGTCGAGAATGACAAAATATTTGTATGTCTTTCAAACATCACATCTAACTTGAAAGATCAGATTGGTGTATCACTGAACATGAAAGAGTTGAGCACATTTTCTTCCAATAGCTTTATTCAAAATATAAGATAGTAGACCTTTTCTTGGCATTTTGTTGAAGAATCATTGTTCATGCTTTAGAGATTGAGGAAATCTCTCTGAGGAATGTCATGTAAAGGCAAACACACAAATAAAGTCCAAATATTGGATTTGACACATTTTTCTGTGTCACTCAGAAACTACTCCTGCAAATGAATGTGAGACCTGTGGTTTGGATGCTAACATGGGCGTGATTCCTACTATTGCTATAGTACTATGCATGAGCTGCTGGTGTTTCAAATTCTCTGGCAGAGACAACTTAATTCTTTATGGTTCTGTTAAGTCATTTATCTTTCCATTAAGCACTGCAAATTGAAGTACTTCACAATAGATATAAAATAATCTGTCAATTACAACATAAGAATAATTTAGTGTCAATTACAAGTGAGAATTCTTTATGCTTTTCCCTTAGAATGCTTCCATTACTGTAGGTAAGCATACCAATATATTTGTAAAGTGACCATTTACTATTGGACAGTATGGAGGCAACTGTGTTTTATAAATATCTTTTAACTACCCGTTGATGGAAAATTTGAAAACAATAAAGGCACTTTTCCTACTCATGAAACTTACCAATAATATATACTTGGTGTAAAATATGTCAGTGCATTTGAACCGTTGCTATGCAATTCCATGACATGTTAGGACAGTACGATAGATAAAACATTTTAATTGACAAAACAGTATTACCAGATATTCCTAAAATTCCATCTCCTATTTAAAAATACCAGTTTTATGTCAAGGCCGCTTTTTCTATTAGTTCCTAATCTACGCTGAGTTTGCTACCCATGGACTTTCGAAAAACAGAACAGAATGTGTACATTGTGCGAGAGGCACTGAATTTCTTAAAATTTCTTACAGTTTCCCAAGATATTTTTCCTAATACTGAAGATCTCAAAGCTTTGTTCAATTAGCAACACAGAAAGAATGTCACATCTAGAGAATTATTAAAGCAACAAGTACAACTTAATCTCTCATAATCTCCAAAAATAAAGTGGAGTCTATTTACCAGAAACGTGAGTATCAGAAGGAAATTATGTAAATGAACAACATCAGTTTATGTCACCTGTTTAAATACTTGCATGTATGTTTAATTTCGTCAAGAAGAAACATTTGCAGAAAAACAAAAACCCTGAAAAACAAACATCCAGATTACAGATGTATAGTGTGCAAGATGTCTTTCCTCTACAAATGCATACATGACCAATACAAGCATTGTATATCATAACACTACAACACTTTGTTGATTCAGTCTTGCTATGGCAACGTAATCTTTCTTATAGATGCGCTCTCACTGCATTTACAATTTATATGTTTAGAAACATTTTGGTATTGTCTTGCAAATAGATGGAACTAATTGACTTACATGTATCCATCTACCAAATACTGAAGTTGCATTCCCGAAGAGTTGCCCTTTGTAGCATTTACTGCCTTCAGGTTGAGATTTAATTGCAGCAGCAGGAACAACAGCAAATCTTCAAACTGTAATCATATTT
Organism: Phaethon lepturus; assembly: GCF_000687285.1. Classification (NCBI taxonomy): domain Eukaryota; kingdom Metazoa; phylum Chordata; class Aves; order Phaethontiformes; family Phaethontidae; genus Phaethon; species Phaethon lepturus. The sequence goes on from NW_010545555.1 coordinate 10,632, forward strand.
TTCAGCAGTGTGCATCACTTATTAACTTTTATTTGATTTCCCTCTGGCACCCACAGCTCCAACAAATGTTATCCTCTTGTTCAGTTTTGTCAAGATCACAAACCTGGCAGTAAGTGCTGTAGCTGAGATTCTCACCAAATAAACACTTGAACTGTGCTGTAGCTGCTTAGGTGCAGTACGTGTCCTGCCCTGCATTAGAATGCCAAGCTCAGAAACTGGTATGACTGAAAACCTGTCCTGCTGATTGTGAGCTGCTCAAAGGAGAAAAAGAAAATCCTAATCGGTGAATCATAACAGAATTTGCATTTATAGCACAGCTTTCTCCTAGCATGACAAAGGGCTTTACTTGATACCTTCTAGCAGAGGGTGGGAGTTTGCTCATTGCATTTTGTTTGAAGAAGCAACGTATAAGCCTGTATTAAAGCAATTGTATTGGCTTGGAAAGGTTTCTTCTCTTCTCGGATAATGTCCAAAACCTATCAATTACCTGACTTTTCTTTTTCTCATTAGTGTACAGGAATGAAAGTTATATTGATAACCTAGAGAGACAGATAAGATTTGCAAATGTAACTAGTATTTCATTAACTAAGTTTCTGGACAGATGATATAAAATTAAAATGAACATGACTTTCAGGGGATAAAAGTTTTTCAGACTGAATCACCTAAAAATCATATCATTCTTATAAACCTTGGCCTTCCAATGAATTGAATAAGTTGAGAAATACTTTATTGAATTAATTTGGCCTGGTTTTCTACTCAGAGAATGCCTCAGAAAAGATTTCTCTTTCATCGAAGTTTCTTCATTAGTTAGATTTATTACAGGTATTTTCTAGCTTTTTTGATTATATGGACGTACTTAGGAACAGTTCAATATTGATATTCATTATTCAATATATTTTAATTTAAAATATTGAATAATTTGGTATAAATTATTTGAAGAGCATGGAATGCTTTATTTTCACTGACAAGATGGATCCTTTCTCCAGATACTGGTCCATAAAAAGGTTTTGAATTTAAAATTGCCTGAGGACTAGAGAAGTACCAAGACTGTCATACCCTTTCCTTAAGCCATGTAGAAACTATCTGGTGCCTAGCTTATAAAAAAGAAATTAACACTGTGACTTTGAGAAGATCTGGTTTGAAACACATGTAAAAGTAAAGTTCTGAATAACTGAAACCCTTCCTAGAGATGTTCCTAAAGAACCCACATGAAATCTTTTTATAAAGTGATTCCTTAAGTTGTTCCAAGACTTAGTATTCTCAAGTATTTTTTCCATAAATAAAGTTTAGAAGCAACTGGGGTTTTTTTTCCCCACATAAATTATAGATTTCTTGAACTCCTAAATATTATTCCCTCTCCTCTCCACCTCCCTCCCCGTCCTCCAAAAAATAGTGGAAGCTAATATGTTTTTCTGTATGAAAAGAAGGGAATTCATGTTCCATTTGCTGCCATGAGTAAAACTTCAGAAATACACAAAAATCCCAATAAGAGTTATATTAGAATGAGATCATCTTTTCCTGAAAAATTCTTCACATGTTTTCTACATACAATAGAAAGAAAACCACCAAAAACCTTATTGATTCTAATCTCCTCAGAGACAACTGCCTGTCTTGAACCTTAGAGTCAGGTACACTTAAGCAGAGACTGCTGATGTGTAGGTTTTATTGTTCATTAATTTTTGTTTTCTTCCAGTGAGAAATTAAAATATATAGCAAAAGATGACAAAGTATAAATAATATTATGGTAGAGAAATTGCAGCTGAAATTTTCTCACTGAGAGCGAAGGTTTAGATAAAAGAAGATATTTGTGAATGCATGTCAAATCCTTTACATTAACTTTGTTATTTTTATAGTACTACATTACAATACCATGTATTCCAGCACTGAAGACTGCAGTGGTTACTGCAAAACATGATGCAGATGCTATCAATTTTTCAATCAATATTTAACAACTATAATAGGAGAAGCATCTTACCTAAAATAGTTGCATGGCACTTATTATAATGTTATCTAAATGTCTCACATTCAACATATTTGAATTTCTGACACCTGTTGGGGAAGAAAATCATTATCTGTAATCATAAGTAAGAAATGGCTTCCAAGGCTGCCCCAGTGAGAATACATCAGGCCTCTTAATAAAGAAATAAAACTGTAACTAGGCAGTGGTAATAATTTTTTTAAGTTCCAATCCAGGAATGTCTGAGCATGGAATGAGGAGAATGAAGACTATATTTTAAGCCAAAGTCTCCTGTGGCTAAATAAATAACAAAAGGGTTAACTCCAACAAGGGTCAATCTTTTTTCAGTCAAAGAACCCATGTATATCTTTTGTAATTCTGGTAAGGGATGTACACAAAACATCACATTTTCTTGGCACTTCTAAGGCAATTAAGAAATTAATTATTTTATCAGAAAGTCTCCTGCCATAGACTTAACCTCACAGCTGCATCAAACTTTCAAAAAGGATTCAAAGCAACTATGTGTAAGGGAGGCTTTGTTCAAGTCCTCTTGAACAGATCTAAGGTACTGTGCTTCCCAGTATTGGAACCAGGAAAAAAGCAGACAGAGCCTTAGCAATATCAGACTGCTGAATGCCTCTGTCCTTCTCTGTCTCCTCTTTTTTATCTTTAGCTATTAGAGGAGTGAAGAAATAAAATCTTAAGTGCAAGCATTCTTATGCAGCTTTTGAAAAATATATTCTTTAAAGCCCAGTGATGAATACATGAGTTGTAGCCACAGTTATCAAAGGGACTCTTATTTTTATCATATTTTTCATCCCATTTATTTAGATGGCACAGAAACGGATTATAAAACTATAGCTGTAGGGCAAATTTTAAAGCAGGCAAGTCAATAAGATTAGTGCCTATTTAAATTAGGTATAGCGTTTGCTGCATATCCAGTAAAGTTTTAAAAATCAGGTGATTGTACTTGCTCTTCCACGCTCCAAAACAAAACACACCTCCAAATCCATAACAACTGTATTAATTCAGAGTCTTACTACAGAATGGAAAGGACCTTCTTTTAGTTAGGGTGAGCTGTTTCCAGTAGCAAAAGCAATTGTGGCTAGTATCTATAATGCATTCAAGAGATTCAGAAGACTCTGGTGTCTGAGAGATAGCAAGGCCACTCTATCTTCAGCAGCAAGTATTGCCTTTTATGGCAAAGAAAAAGCAAAGTCAGGAATGAATTCAGAATTTTCCTTTTTATATCTCACACAAAAATTGTTAACTCTCTCTTGATCAACCGAAGAAAGCAATAAAAAATTATGTTGAAGTTCAGCACCGGCTATCTCTCTGATGGTTTTTCCTAAATATTTTCCAGGGGTAAGGTAATTTGTTCTGTTAATGGTGCTATTCTACCTATACCTTAGTTAAAATGTACCATAAATAGAGCAAACTCTACTCGAAGTGAAAACTCACTCTAAAGCAAAAGAGTATGTAAATGACATGCCCAGTGTCAACCTGGAGGCTCCGGTTTAAACCTGAATTCCAACTTTCCCGTGCTGTGAGCTAATGTGAGCACGCTGAACGCCTAACATGTACCCATTCAGGGTTGGCCAACCCAGAGGAAAACTCCTACTGCAAGTGTGGCGGAGAGGGGACAGTGACTTGCCTGAGCATGTATGGTTTCCGCATGCATCTGGTAAGAGGCATAGATTGCCTCTTGCTCATAATTCAAGGCAGTGATCTCACCCTCATTACTTCAATTCAAACACAGACCCTGCATGAGGTCAGCCATGCTGAGTGAAGCACGAGTGCTCACAGGTTAGGAATAAAACTGTGTGCAAGTGGGGACACGGGGTCAGCAGGGCATGCTGCTCAAGTGAAGCATGGATACAATTAAAGCGAATAGGTGAACTAGAGCAGATACTTAATTTGAATATATAAATGTTTCAAGACCACGCTGAGGTACAGATGGCAAAGATAGCACAGTCTTACTCCCTATGCTGCAGAGGTCAGAACAGATGCCTATAAAATGTACCTCTGTGACTGACTCGGAATTGCTTAGGCGGTTTCTCACATGCAGAAGGTGGTACAGCACCTAACTTTCTTGGTTTTAACTCCCTTGCAGAAGAATGAGTTTATCTACTTTTCTGCTAGTAAGGAAAGCAAATATCTACAGAAAAACTCTTTGCTTGACATATTTTTATTCCAGCTGAAAATACTTGGTTCTGTAGCATCTGGAAAGAAGGCTTGCCTGTACAATTTGTTACTCTGCGTTTTGAGGAATCACTGTGTATGAACAATTTATTTCATTTCTTCCAGACAAATAGCATTCTGCCAGGACTTTTTAATTTCAGTTTTACTGCTACTACTTTGTGTTTTGATGCTACAAACATTGCTCCTTTCTTTCTTCAAGTTAAATGATTTTTGTAGCAGCACATGTTTCCTAGACAGGCATCTGAAGAGAAACAACTGATCATTTGTAATCCTTGCCTATTTCTATGTAGACAACCCACAGGCAGTATGGCCTTACTTTCTAAATGTTTCCTTTTCCTGTGCACTGAAGGTAGTAACTTCTAAGCAACACAGCTACATTTTGTGCCTCTATAAAGGTCCCTATGTGTTGATATATACATTGTTCATGGCAAAAAACAGTGAGTGTGTCATCTCAAAAGAGTTTCTTTTACACCTGTCACAGAAAGAACAATAAATCTTACTGTTCAGTCAAAAAGACAGCAGGTTTCATCTTGAAACCTAGCACTGGTCCTTTTTCAGATTATATGGAATACATATCCACTTGTCTCTTGGCTTTACAAATGTTATATGAGATCACTTTGGTCTGCTGCTAGGTAGAATGACACATGCTGAATCAGGACAGATGACAATTGTTCTTATATTGGAAATCTGAAATGCCACCCAATATTTTCCCAGTAGGCTATCAGTAGGCTGATGGCCTGACTGGCTCTTTGGAGATCCAGCATCTAGTCAGACAGTCCTGGCAGACCTGTTTTTATTTACTTGAGCAATTTATGAACACCCCCAGTCCAGGTTTCCAGAACTGTCATTTTTCTTAAAATATCTTCCGGTTTGGATTTCACGAGCTGAGAGATCTTGACAAAACATTTAGTCAGTCAGCCATGTACTACATGTGCTTATAGGAAGCTATTCCTCATAAACTTATTTTCTCTATTTGGCATTTCCAGTTTCTTGATTCATTAACAGAAGCCTCTGTTGACTATCCTTAAAGGGAATGGCTGGAGGTCCACTTTACTCTGGTAAAGTTTTCTGGTTCCACATAGGGAGCTGGATGATACCTTGTTTTTAGCAGCTGCTAAAGGTTTTATAAGCCATAGTTTAAGTATTACATAGAAGTTTAACTAAGTAAAATATCTTTTATATCCATCTTTAAGGTATCATGTATACGCTTTATCTGGAATTCTTAAAACCAGAATGGATCAAATTTTTACTGTGTTAGCTTAAAAAAACGGGTAAAAAAGTTCCTGCTCCTTCAAGAACTGTTTACATATTTTATAATAATCTTCATCTGAAACATTCCCCGTATAAAACACACAATAGCCTTTTGGACATGTACTAGAAACTACAGTGACTCTTCCTCTTGTGATTGCCTTAACTCATGTTTGAGCGAGTTGTTCTCTGCCTGTGAATCCACATGAATTCTCATGCCAGTGAATCCCTGGGTATTTGCTACCATGTAAAACAGTGTTGGTAATAGAAAATGAGTGTGCCTGCAGCTGTCTAGTCTTTACTCCAGTGACTATGGAGTTCTTCCAAGAGACAAGGGATTTACTGAGATTTACCATACTGCTGGAGAGGGCTGCACACAACATGTTTGTGAGTAGGATGGGACTTTGCTGTGTCTTAAAATAAAGTCCGATTGCCCTGCAGTTTTTCAGAAAAAAAGATCAAGTTTCTGAGCCCTGAAGGGTTCAGACCGCTGCGTACCAAAGAGGCTTTGTTCCCTATTTATAGTGTCTAGTGGCTAGCAAGCAATAGGACTTAGGGGACACCTGTGTCCTCAGCATTTCTGGGATATTTTAGATGGAACTATCCTGCAAGTACAGGCACATAACCACAGATGTTTACGTGAAGAACATGATGGAGAAATACCCACAATACTTGAAAGGGATACAAGTCAGCAAACAGAGGAATCATTTTGGAAGTCCTTTCTCCCATGTCTAGCTGGCACTGAATTTATCCTTCACACTGGCAGAGTTACACAAGAATGTATTCACAGCCCTATTCAGCCTAAATTCAACTGAAACCAATGCCAAGAGTGTCTTACTATACTTCAGATATGAATTAAATTCTATATACTAATTTTTAAAATATTTAATAGTTTCTGTAAGAGGAGATTCCAGGAATTAATATGTTGTTTTATGCCTAATAGATGACAGGATGACAGACATACTGCTTTAGGAGTATTGCAGCTCTGTATTCTGTTAGCCACTGGAAATCTTGGCTTTTATTAAAGACTTGGGTAAAGACAATGCCAGAACTAGCCTACAGGTATACTATATATATGGAATCACATATATAACCTCACTATCAAGAAGTAGAGTATGTGTGTGCTGGGACTAACAGTTCCTTTCCTGTATTCACACATTGTTTCTTGATCCATCTGTTTTTTTCATGAAAAATAATTAATGCACTCATTCACTTTCCTTAGGTCATTTATCAGTGTATCACTAGCAACTGGTCTGTCAATATCAAAACTGCCTCTGAAAAAGTCAGGAAGGTCAAAAATAACACTGTTGCTATTACTTTGCCAAGTTGAGACAAGGCATGTTTATGCTTAATCTAATTTTCTACATTTAATTCATAAGCAAGTGCAGGGAACTAGAAATAAAATTTTGTGGTATTATGAAAGTATGTCTAATTTGTCATATAAAATGAAACACCCAGTGAACAGAAAAGTGGTGAATATTCAAATGGCATAGAATGGTTTTGAACCTGATTAGGAGAATTGCACTTCTTGAGATTCCATACACCTTTATCTGAGGAGTACAACAGGCTGCACTGTGACATAACCCTAATTTTTATATAGGGTTTTATATTTTTTCTATTGACTGACCAATTCTAGAGAGAACTTACTGTTTACTTACCAGGTACCCAAAGAAACCTAAGTATGTTTTCAGAAATGGGATTACACTTTCAGAAAACCCTAAAGTAGCATTCTGTGTGATATATTTATGTTTTTTCATATTTTCAGAAACAATTACTTTTGTACATGGGGATTGAAGACCTCTTTTTTAAGTACAACTAGTATACTTTTTTCTTCCTGTCTATTCAGTTCTATATTACCACTGGAGCACAAAAGCTACTACGGTCCAGTATAGCAGTTCAATAAATGGCTGACCAATTCATGTCTGATTATTGGACAATGAATTACAGGAAACAATTACAATTCGTTATGATATTAAATATAAAAATTGTATGTTAGGGTTCCAAACAAAATGGAATTTAATAAACTTTACGACAATCGAGGACTGCTGATTAAACTCTAATAAGTCAACGTATCTTAGCAGCTAATAGTAAACACTTTCATATTTGCCACTAACTTTGATTTTGCTCCTGCCATTACATTAGCTACTGTGTCTTCAGTTAATCCAATTCATTATCTCCATTAAAGCTTGAAATCAGCAAAGCCACTAAGAACGTACCTAAAGTTCAATATGTGTTATTTCTAACAAGACATTTGTGACAGTTGATAAATAACACTTTCGAACAAAATCTTTGCGTTGTTCTATGAGTGCTAATACACAAATGTTCCTCTTACCCCACTGTTCTTATTTGCAGGATTGTTATCTAAATATTGTTTTGAAGAAATGTGAGCTTTTCCTTGAGATACCTTGCACTGGATTACTGCAAGTGATTTTCATTGTAAATATAATGTCCTCAGTGAGAGAGGACAATGAACACATGATTTTTTAAAATGTTTATTGAAAATGTGTCTCAGAGCTGGCAACCAATAAGTCTTCTTTGAAAATGGAACAGAGTACTCCAAAAACAAGTCTATTCAAAGACAGGTAAAAAGAATATTTTTTTTCTCCATTCAAAAAAACAAAGTAAACTACAGCTCCAGTAAGACCATTTTGCTCTGAACTTAAAGACTCCCAGTCTTCAACATGAAGACAGTTTCAAGTTTCTGAGCAAAAATTGCTTTCTTTTTCTTTGACTATTAAAGAAGAATCAAATTACAGGTGTTCTTCAGTTTGTCATATGAAGTTTAGATGGATGCTATTTGAAAAACTGCCTTCTTTTTACCCCCAAAAGGCAAAGAGGAAGAGCTTTCAACTAAACACAAGTTGGTTTTTAACAGTGACTATGCACAACTGAGAAGAATTAAGTCAATCATTTGTGTAGCGAAAGCTTTCTGAAAGTTAAATATCCATCTATTCATCAATTCATGCTTTTTGTAGATGAAAGTTCATAAAAAGCATGATTTGGTATGTTTAAGTCATTCCTGAGACTGAAATATTGTGCTGCTAGTCAAATGCATATATTTGTCCATCTTGGAAAAACTATCATAAAAGCTATTTAGTGTCAGAAAAAAAAAAAGTGATAACTTGAAAGTGAAGCTTACATATGCTTTTTATTTTTCTAAGCTGTGAAGCAGATTTCAAGAAATTAAAGTGGACAAAAGGAAAAAACTAAAATCTCCTAAGAAGGTAAAATAAGATTATCCAAAGGTATGTTTTGGTGTAAACAGAAAATTAATTTTTGATATCAAAAGTTGTGCTATCTTCTGAATGCTGGAAGAAAATAGGAAATAATATCTTTGAATAAATACATTCCACACTTTATTCAGGTAAGTATGATTTAATCTGGAAATACATTAATGAAAGATATTAAACTGAAGATCAGTAAAACAGAGAAGAATAAGAAAAGAAAAATTATTAATACTGTAACAACTGTGTTAAATATGTTCTTTTCACTCCTTTCTCTTCGTTTACAGATGAAATTGAAGCCTTTCTTCATATTGCATATGCAATTTAAATTTAAGTACTAAAACTGACATAATTTTTTATTTCTATATGGAGACCAAAATTTGATAGCATCTGGAATAATTTAAATCTTTGCAAACATAGCAGAAAAGCAAAAATATCAGTGAAAACCTTTTTTGTTTTCTCATGAAAAGCAAGGACGCATATTGGATCCATTGAAATAAACAGGAATTTTCCAACTAGATTTACTGGATCCATGCTCTTCTGTTCATATCTGACAGTCTCTGATCTTTGTGCCCCTTCCATCAACATTAGCAATAAAATGCTTTGATACTCCCTGAGTATTGACCTGAACTGTTCGCTTTGCTCATTACACATTGATCCTTCTGTTCTTAAAGGGACATTCTTGTAAACAGAGAGCTCTTACATTTCTTGCTGTCTGCTCACAAGACTTTCAGATTCAGTTATGCTCTGCAAACACTTTGAACTTTTTTCCAGAGGCGAGGTTTGAAGATGAATATAAAAGATAACATATGACAGTACAAAGTAGAGCAATTCATTTCAAAAGATACATGAAAATGCTAATATGTTCAGAGAAAAACTGAAGTATGAAACATATTCCACATGACAAAAAATTGAGTATCCAAAGCTCCTCAGCTTGGAAATAAAAGATTTAGATGCATATAATCAAGTTCTACAAAATCAGGAAGAGTTGTTCGCTCCCTCTTCTAATAGAAGAAAAAAAGACCCTGAAAAGAAGAATATGAGTTTCCAAACAAATACAAGGATATACAACAAATACATATAGCAGCATCCTTGAGGAACTTGCCAGAGTTCCAGATGCAACCTATAGATGCAGATACTCTATCTGTTTTCAAACTTTTTTAAGTGTCTGCTTCTGGCCCTAGTTGGAGGCAGAACACTGGGCTAGATGGAATCTCACTTAAAACCAGTGTGGCCATTCTTGGACTCAGTTTGAGGAAACAAGACTGAAAAAAAAAAGTCAATCTGAGGATAGAACAAAACATGTTTATGTCTAACAGTAGTCCTGTGCAGAACAGTATTTCTCAAATGTTTAATCTGACCATCACTTGCAAATTGCCATAACAATCCAGGCGTCAAGGGAGCAAACTTCCTGAATATTTAGTTTGACCCCTTAGGTAAAATAACATCAAACATTTCATATAAGACTTCATTCATTCATTCAAGGCAACATGTTCAAATCAAGCATGAACTTGACAGCTATTCTTGACTTAAGAAATAAAAATGCTAGGTTAATAGTCAACCTAAAGATACACTTCTCCGCATTGCATTATTAGACTTGATAGTACTCTATTCTTTCAGCTTGAAGCACCATGATATAGTCACATTACCCTGCTCTTACTGTTTCTCATAAAATATTTATATGCTAAACAGAAGTGCATCTCATTGCAAAGTAGGAATATAGTGTTGTTGAACAAGAAATATGTCGACATCTCAGTCAAGTCTGCAGCCCACATTGCCTTCCATTCTGCCGTGGCTAGACTGGACAGTGGTACCCAGTATTACTGCTCTGACAATTTTTCCAACTCTGTACCTGTCTGAATAAAATATGGTTTAAAAGACACTGAAGATGGGTCTGTTTGCAGACCTTCTTCAATTGTACTTGCCTTTTAAATCTTGCATGTCCAACCTCGTGTTTATTCTTCCCTTCTTTCTTCTCCTCACTCCCTCAGTATTCTGCCTTCATCTTAACATTTTATGTTTAAAAATTTTTATCTTCTGTCTTCTGTCCACCTTTGCCTTTAGTTCTTCTGAAAACACACTTCTTTCAAGATTCCTGGTGCTCATGTTTAAAGCAAAAACTGTGGTATTACAGTATAAATACATATGAAAAAAAACAGGGAGCAATTTGTCCAGAGGAGTGTGACCAAAATAATGAAAGGTCTTGAGGGCAAGACTTATGAGGAGTGGCTGAGTTCACTTGGTTTGTTCAGCTTGGAGAAGAGAAAGCTGAGAGGTGACCTCATCAAAGTCTACAACTTCCTCAAGAGGAGCATTGGAGGGGGAGCTGCTGATCTCCTTTCCCTTGTGAATAGCAACAGGACACAATGAAATGGAATGAAGCTGCATCAGGCGAAGTTCAGATAGGACATAAGGAAAAGGTTCTTCACTGACAGGGTGGGTGGTCAGTCACTGGAAAAGTCTCCCCAGGGAAGTGATCATGGCACCAAGCCTGTCAGAGATCAAGGATCATCTGGATGACGCTCTTAGTCATATTATTTACCAGGCCTTTGACATGGTCCCCTACAACATACTTCTCTCTAAATTTGAGAGACATGGATTTGATAGGTGGACCATTTGGTGGATGAGGAATTGGTTGGATGGTCACATCCAGAGGGCAGTGGTCAATGGCTCAATGTCCAGATGGAGATTGGTGACAAACAGTGTGCCTCAGGGCTCCCTAATGGGAGCAGTACTGTTTAATAACATCATCCATGACATGGACAGGGGGATTAAGTGCAACCTCAGCAAGTTTGCAGATGACACCAAGCTCAGTGGTGCAGTTGACATGTCTGAGGGATGGGATACCATCCAGAGGGACCTGGACAAGTTCAAAGAATGGGCTCAAGTGAACCTCATGAGGTTCAAGAAGGCCAAGTGCAGGGTCCTGCACCTGGGTCAGGGCAAGCCTTGGTATCAACACAGTGGGAGGGATGAAGGGATCGAGAGCAGTCTTGCCGAGAAGGACTTGCAGGTACTGGTGGATGAAAAGATGGACATGATGTGCTCTCACAGCCCAGAAGGCCAATCCTATCCTGGACTGCATCCAAAGAAGCAAGGCCAGCAAGTTGAGGGAGGTGATTCTGCCCCTCTGCTCTGGTGAGACCCCACCTGGAGTCCTACATCCAGCTCTGGAGGCCTGAGCACAGGAAAGACATGGACCTGTTGGAATGGGTCCAGAGGAGGGCTATGAAGATGATGAGAGGGATGAAGCCCCTCTCCTGTGAAGAAAGGCTAAGAGAGTTGGGGTTGTTGAGCCTGGAGAAGAGAAGTCTCTGGGGAAACCTTATTGCAGCCTTCCTGTACTTAACAGGGGCTTATAAGAAAGATAGTGACGGACTTTTTCGTAGGGCCTGTAGTGATAGGACAAGGGGTAATGGTTTTAAACTAAAAGAGGATACATTTAGACTTGATGGAAGAAATTTTTCACAGTGAGCGTGGTGAAACCCTGGCACAGGTTTCCTGGAGAGGTGGTAGATGCCCCATCCCTGGAAACATTCAAGGTCAGGTTGGAACAGGCTCTGAGCAACCTGATCTAGTTGAAGATGTCCCTGGTCATTGCAGGGGGGGTTGGAATAGATGACCCTTAAATGTCCCTTCCAACCCAAACTATTCTATGATTGTATGATTCTACTTAATTTTAGGTAGTCCTGCGAGGAGCAGGGTTTTGAACTCGAGGATCCTTATGGGTCCCTTCCTAGTCGACATATTCTATGATTCTATGATTCTACGATAACTGTGTTAAGACAAACACTAAGAAATTAGAAAAATGCATGAATGTAATCTTTAGTTGATAGTCCTGCAATTATTCTTTGGTAAGATTAAAATTTTTAAAATGTAACTGCAGAAATAAGAAGTAACTTGTACCTAACAACTAGTGTCAGGTTTTAGCTACACAGTACAAGTCACCTGTCCATCTAGACTTAAAGATATTGTTCATGATACGTACCATGTTTCTGAGCTGATAAAATTTTTCAGAATAAGATGTATCTTGACTGTTCTGCAGGTGCTTGCTGGCAGCAGGCATATGCAGTTATGGAGTTCATTTCTGTTTGGGTGGTTTTTTCTATGTTTGGGGTTTGGGGATTTTTATTGTTTGAGTTTTTTTTGTAAATGGAAACAACTGGTCAGTATCTCCCTTTGGCTGATCTTCTCCCACTCTTCTTTCACCTCATTGCCTCCTTCCTGGTTATTTCTCCCAGGATCCATTTCTACAAGATCTTTTTTCCTGGTATTAATATTTTCCTGTCTCAGTCCTTTAGTGTCTTTCAGTCTGTCTGTAACTGTCCATCCTAACTTCCATTATGTCATGTCCAGCCATTGACACTAATACCTCCAAAAGACTTAATCTGGCAGAGCAAAGCTAGTAAAAAGCACTTGTCCACCTTCCAAAAACCCAAAAGGGGATGTCTGCAGCCCTTTGCAGTTTTGTAACTGGGAGTGATCCAGGCAGCAGGAACGAAATGGGCTTCCTGTAGTTGTTAGAGCAGGCAGATGTAACTGAGCACGCCCAAGAGCAAACCCATGCGCTACCAAAGACATCCTCCCTGGTGACTAGTTTGGCCATATATTAATGAAGATCTATTGCATTTCTGCTGGAGCCCCAGAAGGACCTAGGACTTTCACTGCTATCATTAACCTAGCAGATTTCTCACAGTTACAGCAAATGATTTTACAGGGTCTTTTGGCACCTGTCCATCCTTCCAAAAATTGTAAGTCCTTGCTTCAAAACACAGAGGTTAAAAATTCTCAATGAAATAGATACAAGAATTTTTAACAGGAGCAAAACAGCATATATTGTTCTGATCTGATTCTTGGAAAGAGTTGTTAGTTTTTTCTTTTTTTTTTTTAATTAATCTTTCAAAAAAAATCAAGCTAGCACAAACACCAAGTGTGAAACTAAATTAAAGACCTGAAAAATTCAACTGAAGTGTTGTGATTTCACTATCTGTAAGAACTAGAAACCAGAGCCATATAATAGAAAATTACGAATGGTCTTTGTTATTGGAAAAATATAGCTTCTCCCATATCAAGAACTGTATTTAGTTCTGAAGGTAATTTTATATTATAGGTCATTTTCATTCCTAATAAATGAAGCCCATTAGGTTAAGATGGTTGAGTCACCATCCCTGGAAGTACTTAAAAGACATGTAGATGTGGTGCTTAGGGACATGGTTTAGTGGTGGACTTGGCAGTGTTAGGTCTACAGTTGGACTCAAAGATCTTAAGGGTCTTTTCCAACATAAGTGATTCTATGATTCTGATTCTAAGAAATACTTTGTATGCCTATACATAAAGTCATGCTGAAAACATTTAGAACAAAAGTAGAGTTTGGTAAAAATGGTAAAATATCTTTTAACAATTTATACTGTCATCAATGTTTTAATATCCTTATTCTTAGGTTGCTTAGTAATTTATTGAGTAAGTTGTTCCATTTGAAATGAAGATTTTCAGTAGCAGATAATAATCAATGTGAATAAAGTATAAGAACATAGCCCTTCATCAAAGAATGAACGCATTGAAAAAATTTATCAAGCCAGACAGTGAAATGCATTTTCATTTCATAATGTTATGACAGAATAAGAACATATGTAGTAATTACAATTTAATGTCTCTCAGGAGAATTTATTGATAAAGTAAGCTAAAAAGAAATTGAAGTTGAAAAGAGTTTGCTTATTTAAATAAAAATTATTTGTAGTTGTCATGGATATCGCTTTCTTTAACGTCTAGTTAGAAAATACTAATCTTCAGGTTTCATTAACCCATTAAATTGTTAGTTGCTGTCAGTTTAAGTTGTCAATTAATAAATCCTGAGTTTCTTGAAGGCCAAGCAGTACTCCTCAGTAAGAGTTAACAACAAAAAAGATGTGAATAAGCCTCCTGTCCTCATAATTTTAAATGCCTCCATACTTTATAATAAGAATTTATATAGTAGTGTTATTTAGAAAGATAGACAGCTTCTTTCAAATTATGTAATTTAACTCAAATTTTATATATAGAAATATAATTGAAAATTATGTGAAAGTTTTTCTTTACCAATTATAAGTGATTTAAGAATAAGTTTTACATGTATAAATTCTAAAGTTTCATTGTATAATTTCCTTTAACAACATAAAAAAAAGTAACTAGAGGTTATTAGCTTTAGATGCAAGTATACATTCTTCTTAATTTGTTGCATTAATGTGATAATATTTTCCTCTTCTACATGTACACAAATGTGTATACTACGTAGTTATTGTACAACATTAGTAGTTCTTCTGGATATATTCTAGGGAGGAGCGAAAGAAATAACTTCCAAAAATTGGAAATATTTTTGTGACCATGATTTCTTTGATATCTCTAGATGTAGTGAAGGACCAAGTAGAAGTTATATACAAGAAATAAATAAAATATGCTCTAGATAATCCAGACTTCCAATTGTACTGAAAACCAGAGAAAAACCTGTGGTTAGTTGACTTTGGCTGGTTGCCAGGTGCCACCAAACCACTCTATCACTCCCCTCATCAGCAGGACGAGGTGGGGAAATTAGGACGGAAAGGAAAAAAAACCCACAAAACCAAACACCTGGGTCAAGATAAAGGCAGTTTCATAAGCAGAAAGCAAAGGCTGCATGCAGAAGCAAAAGAAAACAAAAGACTTACTCCCTACTTCTCATCAGCAGGTGATATTCGGCCAGTTCCCAGGAAGCAGGGCTTCAGTACGTGTAGCAGTTGCTCCAGAACACAAACATTGGAAAATGAATGACCCCAACTCCTCCTCCTTTCTCTTAGCTTTTATTGCTGAGCAGACATCATATGGTATGGAATATCCCTTTGGCCAGTTTGGGTCAGCTGTCCTGGCTGTGTCCCCTCCCAAGATATTGCCTACTGGTGGGTGCAAATGTTGCAGAGACAGCCTTGATGCTGTGCAGGCACTGCCCAGCAGTAGCCAAAACATTGGTTTGTTATCAGCACCGTTCTAGATGCCAGGAGAAAGCATACCACTATGAAGGCTGCTGTGGGGAAAATTAACCCCATCTCAGCCAGACCCAATACAAAACCAAATGAAATGTTGCTGAGAACTTAACAAAATCAAATCAGTTCATCATCCCACCTTTTCCACTTACGATATGAGTAAACATCCCCTAAACAGCTAAGATTTATTTACTTTAACTCACATGTACATTTTGCCATGAAGTTCTGTAAGTGTACCAAACCATGACATTCTCCAAGAGCACATGAGCCCTTGAGTGACTCTGAAGGCTCACAGCTGTGGGACATCCTGATGAAGCTGCAGCCATGTGTCGCCTTGCCCCTCGCACCAGCTGCCAAGCAGTGTACTCTGCAGCCAGGCAGTAGCTTTCTAGGCATTTCAGTCATGTAATTCCAAGGATTTGAAATTCTTCCAAAGGAAGAATCGTGTTTGGTAATCACACAGAATCACAGAATCACAGAATC